>NW_022436942.1:1703287-1761050 GCF_009761245.1 Sapajus apella | reverse complement strand
GAGGTTGAGGCAGGAGAATTGCCTGAACCCAGGAGGCGGAGGGTGTGCGGAGACGAGACCGCGGCACAATTGTCCTCCAGCCGGGATAAGAGGGAAAAACCGCCTTACAAAAAAAAAAAAAAAAAAAAGATTGCCTAAAATTTTGCCCAATCTCTTGTTAGAGAACTGGAAACACATTGGTTTAACTAAAGCATATTTATATACTAACATTTTGAAGAAGTTTGTCTTATGGATTAATTCAATCATTATGAATTGATTTTTGCTATTTTTAGCTTCACAAGGTGGCCTTTTATAGATAATGTCCTCTGGCCCTTCAGTTCCCTTTATGGTCATCCCCTATGTACTGACCATAAATAATGTGGAAATATTGGAAAAGATGAAAGGTTTTACACATGGCAAGGTTTCAAAATTAAATAAATAGTATTCAAAAGTTAAAAGAATATTTTATTCTTTACAGAAGATAAGCCTAAAATGAATAAAATTATTAGTGACACATTTTTTTGGTTTTGTACAGATGATATGAAAAACCTCAATTTAATTTAGTAACTATAATTTTTTCCGAAGAAAAATGTCTGGACCTTTTAAAATAAATACCATGCTTAGTAATAGAAATGTTAAATGTTTTAATTGTATTGATTTTTGTAAATAAAAATCAAATGATTCATTCCTGTCAAGAAATAAATATGAATTTAACTGTACCAAGAGTATTTACCACAGGACAGAAAAAATTAGACAGGTATAAACAAAAGGGAAAAATTAAACTAAAAACAAAAATGAATGAATACATGGAAGAAAGGAAAAAAGATTAAAAATGTATCCGGTTATATTTGGGTAACGAGATTATAGTTTCTTCATTTCTCTATTTTCAACATTATCTTTGATTTAGAAAATTTGTTTACTTTCCGAAAACCTAATGTTAAAATGTGTTTCTTTGAAAATGTCATAGTTTAGTGTTTCCAAAGATGACTGGTTTTTAAATTTAGGAAGAACAGTGTTTATTTACTAGATATGTTTTTGTAATGAGTTGTTCCTCTTCTCATAAGAAAGAACAAATCTGCCTTTGGTGCTCCTTGATGGCAGGACACATTTGCTTCCTGTTATCAGCTCTCTAAGCCCCTTCCTAATAGATTATCTTAAGAAATTGACTCTTTAATAAATGTGTGAAGTGAAAGCAATTATATGTGGAACTGCCAAGTGATAGCCAGTGGGGATAATGGCAAGAAACTTGGCTCGGGTTTGTAAAACTCATTGATGTAGGTCACAAAATTGATTTATGGCTAGCATTATGCTCTAGATTTTCTCTTCTGATGTATTAGAGACGGTAATTATCTCAGCACTTGGATTGTCTATGACATTTCTTCTTTGTGTTCTTCTGGATTTTCTACCCTAATCATGTATCACATTTATAACTAGAAAATAGTAATGCAAGAACTTAGAATCATATAAATAAAATATGCCATAGATGCAACCCAGAAGGAGGGGTCCTCAAAGATTTACAAAAGCTTCTATTACATTATAAATAAAAGTCTGGTACCAGGACAAAACTCAGGGACAAAGAGCTCTCAATTCCTTTTATCACTTTATGTCCTGGGGAAAATCTAATTGCTTGGGCCTTTATTTGCCCCAGAAGAGGCATTATATACCTCAACAGTGAGGTAAAGACTGCAATAACCTGCTAGAATGTGAGGACATTACAAAGGAAAGAACACCACAATATCCAGGGGTTTTATTGTTTCATGGCTGTAGAATCTTGAAATTCCAATGCCAGACCTACTGTGGACAGAAATAAGTGCTCCTCCATTCCAACCTGCTACTTTTACAAATGTAAACTGAAGTCAAGAGAAACTCAATTACTTAGTTGAAGTTACAGAGCTACCGGGGTGGAGGCGCCAGGAATCTATCAATGTGATTATTTTCAGAAATTTTTTTAACACACATGTTTTCTCTCTTTGTAGGAAACATGCACTGAGGATTTTCATCATGTTTTATGTCCTCATCGTCACTGTTACATACTATTTTTTGATGCTACGTTTCTCTTTGAAAGGGCGCTTCCAAGAATGCTTGGGCGCCGCACCATGTGGGACCTGCGGGAGGTGATAGAGCCTTTCTTGAATTTGGAAGTGGAAGACTTGTTACCCTCCTAAAGATACAGAAATTACTGTCACCCTACTAATTTTCTCCCCAGTAAAAATTCTGGCTGTTCCTGTAGTATGCTGGCTAACTTATTTTTCAAAAAATACTGTATAATGTTTTTGTAAAGAACATTGTAATTATACAGAAGTTGATTGATCACACACAAAAATGTAAACAGCTTACCCTCATGAGTCACATGCCTTCTCTAATCAGTGCACACTTTGTTGAAAACATTTTCTTCAAACCATTAGTCTTCCTTTTCCCCCAACATGGGGTATGTTGAGATGATAAAGTATTATCTCCCATGGTTATCTTCTCCATTTTGACCTCTGATGTCTCAAAAAAGAAAGCATAAAATTCTTTCCCCTCCACTGTATCCAGTTTTACTTCAATTGAATTAGAGCCCTATTTTGGAGATAGTTGGCATTTCTTGGCTTTTCTCCTTCACATTTGTTTCTTCTTTTGATAACAGCACCCGAATTTTGCTTTGAAAGAACTATTCCCAGCGAGCATAATTACAGGCAGTCTTTCTGTCAGTGTCCCCTGTCATCCTATTAATAAGAGCTGGAAATATGTTGCATCAGTCACTCTCTATAAGTGAGAATTTTAAGAAAAATAACACACAAAAATGGAAATGATTGGACCTTTGATTTTGTAAACATTTCCATAAATTTTTCTCATTAAATTAGCCAGACCAGTTCTGTTGCTTACAATAAAAGGAAGTCTAACTGTTACAGTAAAGAATTTTGAATGCCAGACTAGAGTGTTTTATCCCTAACTTTGTAGGTAATGGGAAAATGCTAACATTTTTTTTAATATAAAAAATAGTTATAATTAAAATGTGCAGGAGTAATATTAAATAGAACCATTAAAGGATAAATTAGAGTAGGAGGGCAGTTGGAGTGCAAGAGTGGTTAAAAGGCCATTCAGTGGTATAGGTGAGCTAAAAAGGTGGAGCTGGAAATGCAAAGACCATGGATGAAGCAGACATTATGAGGGTGGATTTTATGGTATTTTGTTGTGTAATGGAAGTGAAGTTGGAAGGGAGATATGTGATATGGTCCCAGTTCCCCTCGTATTTGACTGGATTTTGAAGGATAGATAATATTTTTATGGCAGAGATGACAAAAAAGCATCTTAGAGAAAAGAAAAAGCATGAGTAAAATTTAGAAGCCAGGAGTATAAGACAAAGTTAGAAAAGTTGATACAGCATAGAGCTCACCATACCAGTTTGTACATTCCTTAAAGACGAACACTATGTCTCATTTATGTTTCTGGTGTCTGGAATAGTGATTCCCAAATGCTGGCCCATTGATTGAATGCATTGATTGCTTTGTACATTAGAGACTTCCCCCATTCCCAGATATTTGGATTCAGTAGAGCTGATGCAGGATCCAGGAACTTTATTTATTTATTTATTTAGAGACAGAGTTTCACTCTTGTTACCCAGTCTGGAGTTCAATGGTGCCATCTCGGCTCACTGCAACCTTCGCCTCCTAAGTTCAAGTCATTTTCCTGCCTCAGCCTCCCAAGTAGCTGGGATTCCAGGCAGGCACCACCATGCCCAGCTAATTTTGTATTTTTAGTGGAGACAGGGTTTCACCATGTTGGCCAGGCTGGTCTCAAACTCCTGACCTTAGGTGATTCATCTGCCTCGGCCTCCCAAAGTGCTGGTATTACAGACATAAGCCACCGTGCCTGACTCAGGAACTTTATTTTTAAAAATAAAAATCCAAATTTGGGAACCATGCCTTGGTACACTGTAGGAAAATGCAGTACACATAGTTTGTATGTAGTTTATAAATACCTGTTGAAGTAAATTAAACTATGTGGTTTTTGTCTTTACAGCCTCCCTATCACCTCACCTCAGAGCTATATTTAATATTTGTTCAATAATTTCAATCACAGCCATTTTTCCAATGCCTCCATCTTCCCACACCCTTGAAGTAATTTTGAACTCCTTTATTATCTTTCTTTTATGTTCCAGCAATCACTAGGCCATGCCAATTTCTTCTACAGATATTTTTCTCGGATCAGCCCCTATTATTTGCATTTATATTGTCATCGTTTTGAATAGGTCTTACCATACAGATGGATCACTGTTGGCCAAGTCCAGCCTGTTGCTTCTACTTTCATAGATTGCCATTATGTACACAGCTGCTGAAAAGAATGGATTCCAAACGTCGCTTTTATCTTGATATGCTGTAGGCAGAAAACTAGGCATATTGGTTGCTAGAAATGTGCAATTTGTTTGCAAGTGGTTCTCAAGCTGTGATATTTAACAGAATTCCAAAAAGAGGCATTTAATTATACATTTGTCTGAGTATCACCTCCAGAAGTTCTGATTCTTTAAATATGGAATGAATCTCTGATATCCTTTATTTTAATAGATTCTCCTAACAATTCTTATAATTCAAAGTTTAAGAACACCATGTTCTGTGGGCAAAAGATACCTGGGATTACAAATTAGCTGAGATCCCATACAAGGTTAATCAAGGTTCTTTGAGAGCAGGGTGAGAGGGTGAGTGTGAAGGAATTTCCAGGACACATAGGCAAAAAGCCAAAAGCTCTGGGAGCAATGACTAATATATTCAAAAGATCTTGTGATAGTGAGAGAATATGCTGACAGATCTTAAAAAGTCACAGTTATCATCTTGTTTACAGATACAAGGACTACTCAGACAAATTTATGGATAGAACTTGGTGTGTTTTTTATCATCTTCAGGTAAGTTCCCGTATCTAGAAACAGTACTGGCTGATTTACCTGTAAATCTCAAAAAGAAGTAGTGAGTTTACTAAAGCTTAAAATCTTGTGATAATCACATAACACTAATGACAAAGTAAGTTAGAGAACTAGATTGTTTCAAAGAACAAATTAATATTTTACTAACTTCCAAGACATATTTGATTAGGATTTTGACTAAATTGAATACTTTTCCCTGGGGGATGAATATCTTTGAAGTGGGAATGGTAATATTTTCACATTAATTTGTTTTCAATTTGTCAACATCTCAAGCTGGAAAGCTGGAAGTCACAGTACTTTATTGAGAAAGGGAAACATTTAGCAAAGTACTGAAATATTAAAAGGGCATGAATGTCTACATGTGGTAATTTAGCTGACTGCTTTGGGTTGGTCAGGTTGGGTTTTATTTCAGATATTTTAATGCCATATTCAATTGAGCCATCTGCTGTACTCTAAATCATTTGCTAAAAATGTCTGAATCACTGCACAAATATGGTTTTGGTTTTGGACAAAGAACATGAGTTTCACAAAATCTCCATTTGTCATGTTTTTAGGTGAAGACAGCTATGCTGAAGTGAAAGGAGCTTTGAACTTATTTTTAAAGTTGAGTTCAAGACATGATCCACTGTCAACTGTGTTTGGATGGGGTCAGCTAATCTCTCACCTTGGAAGGAGATCCAAGCAACCATTCTCCATCTGCTGAGAGTTTATAGCTAAGACCTTACCTTGGACTTGGCCTTAGTCAAAGAAAGTTGTCTCACCTAAGGTTCCTTTCCTTCTCTAAGGTGGTCTGCATTCAATGCCTAACCCAGGGTTAGGCATACCTTTTTCAAAGGGCCATCCTAGCCTCAGAGCTCCCTATGGGGTCAGCAGAGGTCTCTAGTATAATTATATCACATTTCATCTCCATCTGCCCAATTCTGCCCCTACCATCACCTCCACAGGTGTCCACCCTGTGAGTGTCCCCCAATAAACCTGTATGCAAGTCTTTCTCTCAGAGTCTTTTCCCAGGCAACATAACCTAAGACACTTGTGGAAATAAACAAAGATGAGTCAAATGAGAACAAGCAGAGGCTATTTATTCAGAGCTTGCAATAGCAAAGGAATCCATCACTTGCATTTTGGCAGAGACTCAAAGGCAGACGGAGGAGTGTGAAAGTTTTAGAATGGAAAAAAGGGAAGGTTGGATACACCCTGATTGGGATATCCCAGGTGATTGATTAGGGTGCATATTTGACTTTCTCTAGTTGATCCTATGTTGGAAGCAGGGACAAAAATTAGGGGAGCTGCCAGTAATTCATCATGATTTAGTTTACACATATATAAATTTGCATCTGTATTCCCAAGCAATATGGATGCAAAGGTCATTGACATGGGCCAGGAACGGCCAATGGCCCCACTCTCCACCCAGCTGGGATGTGAGCTACTCCAGGGGCTCCAATGTTTTCTGCCTTCTCCACTTCATCCCCAAATTGAATCCTCTCCAGAAGGCAGAGCAAGCCTAAATTCCGTTTACTTTTTCTAGTGTTCGATGCCTCTCCATACCAGAAAGTGATGTTGGCTTCCTTTCCCACCTTCTGGGTAGAAGCTCATACTGTCTGTCCCAATAGCTTCTGGCTAGTGAGACTACCATATGCTCAAAAATCAGATTTTGTCTCATGACTCTTTTTCTTTTGGAAGGGCTTTTGCTGCATGTGTGGATAAATAAGCAAAGCAAGTGGCTGCAGTAACTTCTTCTTTAAAAGTAGAAGTTTAACAGTTGAGATGTTTTTATCTGTAACATGATATCTAAATTATATTGGCTTAAGGAATAAGGACACTTATTATCTCATATGGCAAAATATCCACAGCGAGGGTGGTTCCAGGGTTGGTTAGTTGAGCAGCTCAATGATGTCATTGCCCTGAGTCACCATTTCTTCCATTCTCTTGGCTCTCCCCTCATGGTTCCAAGGTGGCTGCCGTGGCTCCAAACATCTTTCTGCAACACAACATGCCACACGCAGCAGGGAAGTATGGGAGAAAATCTTTCTCAGAAACTCCCGACTGACTTCCTCCTGGGAACCACTGATCAGACTAGATTACAGGCCCCAACAAACCAATAACTGGGGCTAATCTGCCTCTTTTCCCATCCTCTGTGCCTGTGAGCTGAAGCACAACAAATGCTCATGCTGCCCAGTTGTCACCAAAGAACTCGTCTCTTCTATAGAAATTAAGAACACACAAAAAGTTAACAGTTACCTCTGGATGGTAGGATTGTAAGTGACTTTTCTTCTTCTGAAAAATTTATGCAATGAACATGCAATGAAATAGCTTTATTTATTTATTTATTTAGAGACAGCGTCTCACTCCGTTGCCCAGGCTGGAGTACCGCAGCATAAGCATGTCTCATTGCAGCCTTGACCTCCCAGGCTCAAGTGATCCCTCCCACTTCAGCCTCCTGTGTAGCTGGGACCACAGGCACATGTCACCATGCTTGGCACATTTTTAAAATTTGTTTTAGAGATGAGGTCTCACTATGTTGCCCAGACTGGCCTCGAACTCATGGGCTCAAGCGATCCCAATGCCTTTGGGAGGCATTGGCCTCCCAAAGTGCTGGAATTACAAGCATGAACCATCATGCCAGGCTTAACTTTTTAAAGGCCTTTTTATTAAAAAGTATTCTTGCAATTAAAGTTTGTAAGAATAGAATGAGAAATTCCCATATACACTTTATGTGGATTCACCAATATTTAACATTTTATCACATTTGCTTCATTAATTTACCTGTCATTCATTAATTTTCCTGAGTCATTTGGAAGTCTGCACATATCATTCTCTCTCTCTCTTTCTCTTTTTTTAGAGACAGGCTCTCACTCTGTCACCCAGGCTGAAGTGCGGTGATGCAATCATGGCTCACTGCAGCTTCCACCTCCTGGGCTCAAGCAATCCTCTTGCCTCAGCCTCCTGAGTAGCTAGGACTACTGGTCACCACACTGGGCTAATTTTCTTTTCTTTTTTTTTTTATAGATACAGGGTCTTGCTTTGTGATCATTCTCTTTTATTTATAATACTTGAAAGTGTATATCCTAAGAACAAAAAATGTTCTCTTACAGATCAATGGTATGGTTATAAAATTTGGGAATTTTAACATTGATAACATTAGTTTGATCTACCTACATTCTAATTTTGTCAATTGTCACAATGCTGTCTTTATAGAAATTTTTTTTCCATGTAGGATCTAGTTCAGGATCTTGTATTAGGAGTCTTGTCAAGTCTTTGTAATGTCCTTTTATCTGGATGATTTTCTCAACCTTTCTTTGTCTTTCATGCCCCTGACATTTTCTAAGAGTAGGCCAATTATTTTACAGAATGTCTATCAATTTGGGTTTGCGTGATGCTTACTCATGATTAGGTTCAGATTATGCATTTTTGCCCAGAATATTACCTAAGTGGTGTTGTATTACGTTCAGGATATCATGTCTGGAGGTGTACAAAGTCTATCTGCCCCTCATTGGTGATATTAATTTTGATCACCTGGTCAAGGTATTATCTGGTTTCCCCACTGATGTGCAATTTTTTAATCATAAGGGAAAATTATTTTAAAATAATATATTATAAAACATCACATCACAATAATTGGGTACTGAATTTAAATGAAACATTATATGCCATGCTCTCCTGTTTGTACAAAGAACACTTACTACACCCCATTGGTCACACCAAACTTGAGAGATAAAATAGGACTTGAAAGCATCATGTTGCAGAGAAGAAACTAAGGTTTGGAGAGGTAAAGTAAGTTGCCCAATGTTAGCGTCAGAGCCAGGACCAGGACCAAAATACTCTGTCCCTGATCAGCCACCTTTCTCGCTCCATAGTACTCAAAAGCCACAGTGTGACAAATTCTTCTCCCTGCTCAGCTCTCATCCAAGAACTCTTCGAAAGAAATTCCATCCCTTCCTTTCTTGTAACTTAATATAATTGTAAGACTCCAAGTCTTCAGTCCAGACTCCAGATCTGTTCACATTAAAACGCAATCGATGTCCAAACTGGAAGTGAGTTTCCTGTTTTATCATTTAAATGAGTTACCTTAATCCTTGGTTATCTCAGCAAACTTTCTTCTCACTGCTCACTGCTCATAGCTTGAAGCCAGCCAAGAATGAGATAAATAGTCTAGGCTACAGTATGCTGGATTCATTCCACAGAGGTGTCTTTGTATGCTTGTGAGTAGAAGAGTAATGATGTTTTTTTTCCTGGCTCGAAACAGAATCAACTGTGCTATTTTGAAATCTACCAAAGGCAGACAGCCCAAGAACCTATAATTGTAGAGAGACACAGTTTTTTCTGGCATCCATGTCTGTGTGTGTAGGTTGTGAAAAGCAATACTGGCCTAGCAGTAGATTTAGCGCCAAGCGAGCTGAGATTTAGTCCCAGGACTGTCACTAACATATTCCCTGTATTGCCATTTTGTTCACGATGGCAAGCAGCGACCTTTCTGTGCCTCTGCTTCTCCAACCAGTGATAAGAAGAGCTGTTCTTACATACGCACACTGGTATTTCATGAAGACAAATAGAGCATAGTGAAGGGAAAAAAGCGTAGCGGTTCTTCCACTTAGTGGCTGTGGGTCTGTTATAGGGGAAATTGTGTCACTGCCAGATTCATATGTGGAAGTCCTAACCCCTGGTATGTGAATGTATTTAGAGATAGGGTCTTTAAAGAGGTAATTAATTCATTTTTTATATTTTTAAGATGTTTGGTTTATTTTTAATAATCCTTCATTGTATATTTTATACAATCTCAATTCACAGAAAACTGCAAAGCTGAAATTCAACATTAGCTAGTGTCAAATGATTCCTTTTTCAAAAAAAAAGATTTTGGTTTTAGGAGTGAAACAAATGGATCATGGAGAATGTATGCAGTAGGTCATTACACAAGTGATCAGTCAGCATCTTTGTCTCCACATTAAGGTTACTGAGTGAACAACTCAGATTTATAATATCTGGATGTCATGGCAGCACAAAACCCACAACCTAGCCTGAGTTATCATGAGACATTAGGAAGAAAGTATGGTGATAATAAATCCATCCAATTGCTACATAAATAGAAACGCTGTGAGAAAGTTGGCTGAGCAGCTTAATAATCCAATTCATAATGTTTTCAAAAAGTCATACAATGAATTAGAGGAAATCATGAATGAAGATAAAGACATATATAATTTAAGATATGTATGTATCATAAATATTTCAGTCTTTAGATTTAAAAGTGTGTTAGACTTTCCTAGATAATTGTCTGCTGAAAGATAAAATATTCTGATTTTTTTCTGCTGCTATTGAGATATCCTTATACAGTTTCATTAAAGTTATTATGTTTGAAAATGTACCTTTCTCATATTTTTCTAAGGAAATTTCTGATGTAGTGAAATAACATTGACTTTCAAGGTAGACAAGTCAGTCCTACTACATACTAGCTACATTGACTTGAGTACTTTTTTTGGTATTCTTTATTTTTGTTAGTTTTCAATTTTTATTACAAATAGAATTATGAAGTGCCAACCAAAGAGGTAATTAATTTAAAATGAGGTCATCAGTGTGGACCTTCATCCCAAAGACCACGTGAAGTGACAGAGAGAAGGTAGCATCCACCAGACAAGAAGAGAGGCTTCAGAAGATGCCACCTGCGTTGACACTAATCTTGGACTGCTGGCCTTCAGAACTGTGAGAATACATATTTCCATTGTTTCTGGCACCTTACCTGTGGGACTTTGTTATGATAACCCAAGCAAACTAATCCAGGGACCCCAGGAAAGTTACCTAACCCTTCTAGGCAGGATAAGTGACATAATTTTCAGGGTCCAGCATAAATGAAAATGTGGGGTCCCTTGTTAAAAAAAGTTACTAAGAATTCCAAGACAGCAACAGTCAAGCATTAAACCGCCACTCGAAGCCCCGTGCAACTGCACATGTCACCCACCCATGATTCCAGGCCTCAGTTTTTTCACCTGGAAAGTGGTGATGATAACTGCACTTACTTTTAGGGTTGTTGGGTAGATTAAATTAGATTCTAGGACTATGCTCTCAAAGTACATGACAAGGCAACCCAGAAAGGTGTTCAAAGCTTGACAGTAACTGTCATGCCTGGGTTGAGTCCCAGGATCACAAAAAAGAATAGTTTGTTTTCTTTCTCTTCATTTACAGTCAATGAGTCAGTGGGAAGAGAGAGTGGGGATCGGGGGAGAAAGCATGGATATTTTAAAGCTGAGAGATTCTGCTGGGGTGAACAATGCAGATTGTTTGATGATTTGCTTGCTTATAGTCTGCTGGTCTCTGCTCCAGGGCAAGTGACTACTTTCTTCTCCTCCTTCTCTCTTGCCTGCTACCCCGGAAGTATGCTCCACTGCAAACGGCATTTGGACTCCAGAGCCTCTGTGTTGTTGCCTGACTTTCTGACAAAAGTGTTATTATTTCCACACATATGACTCTTTTATTCCATAAATAAATAAAGCTTTAGAAGGCAACTGAACACAACCCTCATGTCTAAAATAGGGCAGAATAAATAAAGCTGATCCTTATAAGATTAATCCACATTAGAAGGTAAAGAAAGCCAGAGGATTTTGAGTGACATTTTGAAAGGGCGCAATTATTTTATTTGACATATTTATTAACGTCTAAAATTATTTAGAAGCCAGTAGGTTGAATGGATTAGAATAAAATACCCAACATGAAAGCTTTTTCAAACAATAATGTCACATGACAATAATTTTTAGTATAAGACGAAGTTTGAGCTAAATCTTCTGCTGGTATTTTGACAGATTTCATAGTATAGTGAACAGAAGAAATCCCAGTGGTTCTTCTTTGCAATTCAACCTCTCCCAAAGGGGGCTAAATCTAGGGTCTAACTCTTCTCCTTCTTAACATGATGTTGTGTGGCCGCCCCAGAGCAATCAGGTTCAACTTTTATATAACAAAGTTGTGAGCTGTTTTTCTGTCACCACAGACATCAGGTCATGTAACCAGACCATTCCCAGATGAACCAAACGTGCAACAGGGGGAGCTTAAGTGCTCAGAGGATCGGAGACTGAATTAAGAAGTGGACAACTCAGCCGGGCACAGTGGCTCGGGCCTGTAATCCAGCACTATGGGAGGCTGAGGCGGGAGGATCACCTGAGGTCGGGAGTTCAAGACCAGCCTGACCAACATGTAGAAACCCCATCTCTACTAAAAATACAAAATTTGCAGGGCGTGGTGGTACATGCCTGTAATCCCAGTTATGGGAGGCTGAGGCAGGAGAATTTCTTGAACCCGGGAGCCGGAGGTTGCGGTGAGCCAAGATCTTGCCATTGCACTTCAGCCTGGGCAAAAAGAGTGAAACTCCATCTCAAAAAAAGAAGTGGACACCTCATGGCCCAATCCAGGATTCAATGAAATCGAATTCTGGTGTCCCCATGGCAGGATGTAGTCAGATTATGCCTTTTGACATTACCTCATTACAAGATCCAGTCAGATCACACCTCAGCCCCCAGCTCAGAGAGATGATGCTTTGGGAACTAGCCCTGTTCTCCTACTGTGTTGCATTAATTTTTAAAATCCCCTTGTTAAATCCTTTCTCGTTGTGGTCATTGGGTCAACACCTGCCCATGACCAAATCCACCTGTTGCATGGGTAGCAGATGGAATCTCTAAGTCACGATATCCATTGATTGCCCTTTTGATAGGAAAGCTCAGAACTTTACAAACCAGTCCTACAAGGAACAGCATCTATCCTTATACTACTGGTTACTCTCATAAATGTAATTCGAAGTAAAATGGGATTGATTGAGGGAAGTTTTTTGTAGTGACACAAGATATGCTACATCTTGACTCTGTTCTCATTATAATTAAAATAAATAAATCTAAACTCCTTCAAGACCCTAAGTGATGTGGCTGCTGATATGAGAGGTTGTCGGAAGATAAAACAATAGTCAAGCTTCTTTTCTTTTGGCCTTGTTCATTGCCCCTATAATTATACCTATTCACGCTAGTTGCTCAGGGAAGGAATGAAGTAGAACAAGGCCATGTAATTAATGTAATAATATTTAATTCATATGCAATGAAAATTATATGTTGTAAACTAATACATTCTAAAATTCCCGCAATGTGTGGCAAAAATATATCACTAAGACAGACTGAGGTTGACCTAAAGTAATGTCACAATGAAATATGATTTAGAGACAAACTTAATTTTGATCACCGGATTATATCTTAAGAACTTTCACCTCATTTCAGAATAAAAACACTTCACTTTTTCGGCTCCATTTTTTTCAGGGATGGTAAAATGCCCTCCCATTTATTATCTCATTTAAAGTCACACCATTCGTTAAGCTCTTTCAAGTAGTATGGCATTAAAAGTATTCAGATTACCTCAGGTGACAGAAATTTAGTGGGAGACTACCTGCGGAAGGAAGGACATGCAGGAAACCACTGAACTGCATGAGAGCTGGAACACAGTCCAGGATTCAAGAGTAAATTTACTGGTCTATCATTCTTGTAGCCGAGCTTCGCTCTCAGCACAGACTCTACTGCCGAACTCGATTGCATTATGCCACTTCCTAGTTATGTGACCTTGGGTAAGTTGCTTAAGCTCTTGGTGGCTTGGTTTTCTTATCTGTAAAGTGGAAACAGGGTTGAAGGTAATATTTAAAGGAATTTAAAATACAGGTTGAGTTTCCCTTATCTGAACTGCTTGGGACCAGAAATGCTTAGGATTTCAATTTTTTTCAGATTTTGGAATATTTGTGTTGGTTACTTACAGGTTCTTGTAAGTAACTTGCCAGCATCCCAAATCTAAAAATCTGAAATCCAAATTGCTCCAATGGACATTTCCTTTGAGCGTCATGTTGGCACTCAAAATTTCAGATTTTGGTGCCTTTTGAATTTCGAATTTTTACATTGGAAATGCCCAACCTGTAGTACCTTGCACACAAAATCGGATTGTGTTCACTATCCTCATTACCATTTTAATTATTGCTGTTATATTTTGGATTCTTTCAGTAGCTAATGTTCACCACCCCTGTGGCATCCACTGCTCCGTGGCTTCTGACTACTGCTTTTTCTATGTGTGACTCTCAGCACCTACTACCCTTTTCTGCTTTATGTTTTACTTCGGCTCCTGTCTACTTTCTTCTGATCTCATTTTCTAGACCTCACGCTTCTACTTACTATTCTTGTATGACCTTTATTCATTCTGTTTATGACCTTTATTCCATGTGCCTCCTTGCTTCTGCTCTACTCTATGGTCTGGTTTTCCAGACATATTCAGTGTGTCATATTTAATGTCTTGAGGGAAATTTTGCATGGCCCAGTAAGTGGCTATTCAGTATAGACCTGTGCTGAAGAGTTTCTATGCCTGTTAGCCGCAGGCCATTGACAAGTTTATACCTGGCTGTCTTCATTCAGGTGGGAATCCATGCTCCAATCAGTGCTATTGAAGGGTTGTAGGAAGGTAACTGATGAACGCTGGATGTAGAGAGCCATTTTAGACTCTCAGAAGGAAGCTGTGAGAGTAGCAGTGTCAGGCATTCATGGAACACCCATTTTTAGTTTGTTTGCATTAATGCCATCTCAATCACAGACAAAGAAATGGAAGCTCAAAATTGTTAAATGATGCTGCATCTTATAACCCAGAGCACACACTTAATTTTACCAAAGAAGAGGTGCTATTTCTTACACTTTCTTTTATTCAGATACGGGTGATGATCTTTAGTTCAGAAATGAATGTAAAAGGCACTTCTGTGGCTATTATGTATAATTCAGAATTCAAGCCATATAGGGGCAAATGGAAATTAAAGTGAAATAAGATTAAAGAGGTTTAAAGCCTTTAAAAGACAGACATACTAAAGTGATAGTTGGGATACTTTCCCATTGCTTCCTTAATACCCTGGCTAGTTTAACAAACCACAATGCTAATTATCTGGCAATTCAGATGCTGCACAGTCAGCATCATTCAGTGGAAAGGAATTTCTGAAGATAGAATCTGGAAGAGCAAGGGAAAGTAGCAGAGAATCTAATTCTTATAGGACTTGGGAGATAGATGCTGTAACCTGAAGATTTATCAGCAACTCGTTTCAATGTGCCAGGAAAATTTCTTCAATAAAAGCATTTGTTTAAGCCAATTTTTCCATCATCATTTTACATCTGTTTTAGCTAAAATTTATTCCTCTTAGTCTTCTTTGACAGAAGTGTCTGGGTTAAAGTTAACCTGCCCTTTTAAAATGTAAGTTCTAGTTAAGTAGAAGAATTCTAGTTAAATATTAGGAAAGACTAAAGAGATAATAAATTAATGATTGTCTAAGTGACAGGTGAGTGAAGTAGAAATTAATGGATCAGTCTGAAGCCTGGGAATCGTATATAAGGCACTGGTCCAGGGAATGTCAAGTTGAGTAAATTTTGATTGGTAGTGAGCCATAATATATTATTTGAAAACTGAGCCCTATTTAACATTGTGGCAGGTGGAAATCAAGGGGGAACTGACTGGTTTTGAGTCAACAACATGCTCTGTTGTTATTGAGCATGTTCCTAAGACTTTGAAGAGGTCTATCCCAGTGCATGTTGATAGGAAGGATGGCAGTGCTCTCCCACCCCTGGAAAGGTTTGACAGCTGTGGAAAGGCTTGGGCTGCTTGGGAAGACACTATGCAGATCACCTGCATTCAATGAAAAACAGGAATTGCTCCTATGTATTGAAAAGGCTGGCTCCCTATCTTGCTGACCTCTCTCAGAATACAGAAAGCAGACATACTTCTCAGGAAATTCAATTAACGAAGTTTGTAATGAGGTTAATTGTTCAAGGGAATTTAATTTGTTTAATTTAGTCATTCGTTGAACATTAATCAAAGACCATGAAAACCAATTATCCCTATTTTTAATTAATTTTTTTCAACTTATAAATAGACTAATAAAATGAGTAAGTTGAATGTAGCTAGGTTTTTAAATGTATCTGGTGGGTAACCAGAGAATAACCAGCACAATTGGGTTGCAAGGAAAAAGTGATTAAAATAAGACTCCCCACGTGGAGCAAGATATTGTGCCTACTTCTAAGCTCTCTCTATGGAAAAGGAGGGAATGAGGTGGAGGGTTGGATCCAGGAATGATGTCAATGGTGGTAGCTAGGGAGTGGCTTAATATTCAACGAAAGGATATTAAAATAATATCTGGATTATCACCAATGCCACGCTTAGGATCAGACAAAATAAGCAGTAATTTCCTTTAGAAGGAGTTCTAAAGCTAAACTTGTTTCATCTGGATTTGGGTTCATGATTTATACCATGTGCTTAACCCACTCTGTATTTGGCAATGTGACTGGGATAACAATAACTGGAGGCACCCATATCCTTTGTGGTCAGTCTGGTCAAGTTATTCCTAAACTTCTGAAGATCTAGACCATAGCAGGTTTTGAGTTTAAAGCAAAAGACAGCATTCATTCATTCATTCAGTGAATCTTTAATGAATGTCTATAGGACAAAACATGGTTCTAAATCCTATAAAGAATGTAAAGATGAAATAAATTAGCATTCTGCTCTTGAGGACTGTAAGAAACTTGCAGCCAAAAAGGAACATAAGCCACTTATAAAAATCACAGTACAATTATTTTATGTGGTAGGAAAAAGGAAACTATGTTTGCTTATGACCCATGATGTGTCAGGCAAGGTGCTCTGTCATCTTGCATATGACATCTTGTCATATCCTTGCAACAACACTGTGAGGTAGATATTTGTAGAAATGGGCAAAAATCACAGTGAGGACATATTCTTAGGGAACATGGGTGCAAAGTCATGCAGTTCATGCAGTGTGGCCATTTGAAGAAGGGTGGAAAGTAAGTTCAGAAGGTAACTTGGGGGCAAGGATGTGAAGGCTTTTGAATGCCAGTCAAGAAAGTTTGATGAGTTTTGTTCCTTGGTAAGGGGGAGTCATTTAGGGGTTTAGTGTCAGGAGTGATCAGGGTCATGCTTTAGAGAGCTGCACTTGGAAGTCTGTAAGGACCAGGCAGGCAAATGACATGGACTTGAAGAGCCAGGTGAGCCTCTTCTGGTATCTGCATCCAAAGTAGGGGAGGTGTCTTCATGCCTGCCCAGATTTGGGGATGGGATAACAGAAAGAGTCAGCTTGTTCCGTTACCACAAAAGATGGAAGTCAGAGTGTAAATTGTGGACAATCAATGCTTTAGACATAAAAAAACAAAACAGGTTTGGAGTCAAATAGGCCTTGGTTTCAATCTGGGTGATCTGGAGCAATTTACTTGTATAACCCTGCAGAATCTTTGAATCCTCATGACAAAATGATGCTAATAACACTTACCTTACAGGATGTTTGTGAGGATTAAATCAGACACAAGACAGATGCCTTTGGAATGAAAGCCCGTAAAGCAGGATCCAGATGGATATTAGAAAGATCTTTAATGGTGGGCTGCTTGCTTAGTTTGTGTGTTACTGGTTGCCAGATAAATTCAAGCAGAGGCTGGAAGAAGGGGTTGTTGCATTTTAATAGTGGTTGCATCAAATGACTTTTAGGGTCCATTTCAAGTTCTAATTGAGCAGGTTTTCTCCTGCTCTGCAGTGTCTCTTGCTCCCTAACCCCCAATAGTGATACTCTCTTGCAAAGTTACCAAAGGTAAGGCTGGTCATAGGAATAACTAGGCAGAAGATATCTAGACTTACAGAGTAAATTGGTGTTGAAACCATAGGAATCATAAATGATCATTTGCACTAAGCCAGCCAGGAGCCGGGATAGTGGATAAGTTCTGGGTACCTGTTCATCAGGCATCCTGTCTTGCAATATCCTGATTTTTTTGGAGTTTCCCCAAGATACCCAGAGGTCAGTGGTTTCCGTATGTTTATTAAAGTTTACACTCTCTTCAAAAATGAAGTATCATAATGAAGCCTAAATGTAGAGCAGATAAAAGAGCTGTACCTCTGGTGAAACGAAGGGTGAAGGAGGCTGAAATCTCAACCACTGGTTCCTTCCTCACCCACTACGTAACCTCTAGCTTGAACAATACAGCTCCAGACCTGGCCTGTTTTCAGCCTTCCCTTTGAATCTTTTGTTTTCTGGACTCTGGATGGCAGCTGTTATCACTCCAGCTGCAGAGGGGGGAGGCGACTTCCTGTTTTTCTATCCGGCCATCTCTGTGGGGGTGGGACATTCCCTCCCCAATCTCTGCGGCTGGCTGTAGTTTTGGAAAAATGTGAACCTGGATGCGGCCGTCCTGACTAGGGCTGGAGGAATGGCTGGTAGCCACCCAGCCTCTGTTTGAAGGTATCTGGAAGCAAGGCAGGAGACAGATGCTGCTGGACACATTGTGTCCCTGACTGAGGGACAGGGCAGGAGGAGTAGCTAAAAGAGAGGTGGTTGGTCCAGAAGTTATTTGAGGGAGTTACGCGTGTTGAACAAATGGTGGGCGGGGGCGTGAGAGAATGGAAGGGCTCTGGCTAAAGCACAAAAAGAGAGAAAGAGAGAGGAAAAAAAAGAACAAGAAGAAACAGTTGAAGTTTTTATCTGAGAGATTATTTGGAGATAGAGTGCATTTAAAGACTGGAAGAGAATAGAAATTATACAACGATCCTTTTTCTCATGCCCTGTATTTTTATTGAGCCTTTTCCTTGAATTGAGTATAAGGAATATAAAGAGGTCCTATAAGCAGGATGCTTGCTCTTCAGAGCTTGGGAAGGCAGGAAAGGCATTTAACTGGACATGTATAACCACATGTTTACACATCTGTACAATCTCAATGCTTGTAACAACCTTTAACGTAGGTATTCCCAGCCCTATTTTAAAGCAGAGGTAACTAAGGTTCGGGATGGATGTTTTAGTGACTTGCCCAAAGTTACTCAATAGGTAAGTGGCAAAGCCAGGCCAAGAACCTTGAGTTCTTTTTTCTGTCCAATGTAACACACAGCTAAGTCTTTGCAGAGGACAAGGACTTAAATTTAATTAGGCTTTGAGAGAAGGGTGGGACTTAAACACCTGAATGGGGATTCCGGTTAGGCCGAAAGGTGTGAATGAAGCAGAGATCTGTGAGTAGACCTGTTTGACTACAGAGAGGGATTCCCGGGAGCGAAGTGGGAGATAAGCTGGGAAATGTTAAGTATTGTAGAAGCCAGATGAGGGAGAGTTTTAAATAGCTAGATAAGAATTGCAGGGAAAGGCGGACATGATTTAGAGGGGAAGATGTTGATGACAAAACCAAACATTTTAGCAAACTCATGTAGTAGTGGTGCAGAGAAAGAATTAGAACTGGGGGAAACTGAAGTCAGAAATTCAAGTGAGGAGTTTCGAATAGTGCAGGTCTGACAAGTAATAAGATGGTAATGATATAAAGTAGGTCTTTGAGAGCAGTGGCCCAAGCCTGTGGATTTCTTGTAGCATTCTATTGTTTGAAAGAGTGTACATTATGGACACTCAATACTTTAAGTATGGAAAGAAAAAAATGGCTTTGGAGTCAAATAGACCTTGGTTTCAACACAAGTTCTAGGTGATCTGGAGAAATTTACTTACATAACTTTGCTGAGCCTTTGATTCCCTCTGTTAAAATAAGGTTTATAACACTCAATTTACAGGATGATTGTGAAGATTAAGCAGGACACAATGGTGGATTCTGTGCATCCCTCTACAAATTTTGGCAGATTGCTGAAATGTATGGCATGTCACCAATCAAAAAACAATAAGGTTCAGTAATCCCAGCACTTTGGGAGGCTGAGGCGGGCAGATCACCTGAGGTCAGGATTTCGAGGCCAGCCTGACCAACATGGCGGAAACCCCGTGTTTCCTAAAAATACAAAAATTAGCGGGTGTGGTGGTGGGTGCCTGTAGTCCCAGCTAATTGGAGGCTGAGGCAGAATAATCACTTGAACCCGGGAGGAGGTTGTATTGAGCCAGATCATGCCATTGGACTTTAGCCTGGGTGACAGAGTGAGCTGTTTCAAAACAAACAAAAAAAACCAATGAAAAACAATAGAAAGTTATTAATTCACTATATTTCTAGAAGATGGTGGGTTATATGCTACCTACATCTCATACAAATAAAGCTGCTTTTCACCATTCAGTTCTGCCTCTAAGTAGTATCTGCCTTGGAAGAACCAACTTCTGATACTCTTTCTCTTCTGTCAGCCGAGGGGATTATACCGCATGATATCTGTCAAGGATAAATGTTAGTTAATTTTTAATTGATAGCTCAGCCACTACAATTGGTTCCATTCAACAGTAATTATTCTCATGTGTTTTGTGGAACTCAATTGTGAGCCCTCCTTCCTCCACTCTTTTCAGTGTGTGCATTAAAACAGCAACCTTAAGGTCTTTAAACGTGTTAATTTTTCTTGCTTCAGAGATTCAATTTTACTTGCCCGAGAACCTTGTGTGGTGTGATTTTCATCGCTTAAAGCAAAAGCAGCCACATGGCTGAAAACACCACCAGTGAACGATTCAGAGCTGGGTCGTTTTCAGGAGTCTCTTCCAAACCTTTCTGAAGTGCTTTTGAAGTTCTACATTCCCCGTCTACGGGAACACCCAGCAGTCCCAGGATAACAGGGCAGAAGGGTGAGCTGACGTTTTCCTTTATTTGCATGGCTTAAAGCTAGCCATTTTCTACACCACGCGCCGCCGGGCTCGTACTTGCCCGTGACACCCAGGCAATTGTTTCTCCTTAAAAAGGGTGATCGGGTGCCTTAGTTTCGTTTCTGATCTGGAATCTCAGCAAATACAACGAGAAGAGTTTAAAACTCGACCCGCCAGGTTCTTCCCTATCGCATTATCCCCGTTCCTTAGAGATAGCAGGAAGGGCAACATTTTCTTCCATCCACCCACTTCCAGCCCTAGTCTGGCTCAGCGAGGAATGTATAAAATTAGTGCACTCATCTGAGTGACGTTCTCCAGATCCAATCAGCGGGCGCGTAGGCGCCTCTGGCCCCGCCCCCCTGCTGACTCTCTTTGGCTGATTCCTGCAGGGAGGGAGGAGAGAAGGGCGGCAGTGGGAGGGGGAGGTACCTGGAACTGGGAGTGATGTCAGCTCCCAGCTCGATGCCTGCCCGGATTCCTGACATGGTGTAGGGCAGGCAGGGTGGAGAAGAGACGGGAAGGACTCGTGTGCTGCGAGCCGGCGGCAGGGCGGGAGTGCTGGGGCTTTGAACTCCGTGGGGAGGTGGACAAGAACTTTTGGAACTACTGCCGGCGGCTCTCCACCCCCAGGTAAGGGCGTTTTGCTCCACTCCGAGACGGGAGGGAAGTGGCACCGTTGTGTGGCTGCAGCTGGGTGTTGCAGCTGCTCCTCTTCCCCGGGTCGATTTCCTTGTCCAACTCCTGTTTCCCAATGGGTACGGGTACTTTTTGGGGGTGCTGGGGGTGGAGGGGTAGGGCTTAACTCTTGGGGCCCCGACCGAGCTTGTACGTGAAGAATACTCCAGGATTGGACGTGTAGGTCTTGTTTGTATCTTTAGACCCCCGCACCCTAGGCTCCCAGTAATACTTGAGAACCCCAATCAGGGGTGTGTGTGTCTCTCTGTCTATGTGTATTGGGGGATTTAAAAATGTCACAAAAAGTTATGAATCATTGATTCAAAAATTATGCTCGTTGAAAGGAAAAAAAGTTTGTATTTTTTTAATCTCCCAATGGCCTATTATATATTAAGTAAAAGAATATCAACGTTATTCTTACATATCAATGTAAACTGCCCTTTTGTGTAATCCAGTCAGGATGTGAGAAATTCACTTGGGGCGTTTATTAATTATGAGCTGTGGGAACACTCGTCTCTTGGGGGCACACTTCTAAAACTGCAACTCGTAGTCACTCATATTTTAACTGAAAATCCCTTCAGCTGCCAACTTTGTATCTGGAGGGGTTAGGATGGCTGTGAAAATCTTTAGATCTCTTTCCTTTGGCCACTTGAGGGGCTGGCTGGTAGTTGTGTTTTCAGGGATCTTTTTTAGAGAAGGGAGTTTTAACAGGGAAATGCGGTGGAAGGCGTGGCATATAAACTCTTAATTATAGGGACGTGAATTTTTGAAGCCGTGGGACCAAAACAAATCCTTGCTTTCAGTAAGAACAGTCGAGAGCAATAGAAAGAGAACTTGATTTCAAAGTCCAAGTTTGGTATTTTGAGAAAACAATTGCCTGTCGGGAGGAAAAAGATACTTTTAAGAAGTGAAAGAATAGAATTCTGATTTGTGTTTATTTCCTGTTTCAAGCCCTGTCTTTTTCCTGTGTGGAGATTTTGTGTGCCCAGGTCACTAACTGGGTGTGATTGACTTTCTTGAGGGGGTGGGGAAATTGACTCCACACACTGATTCAGGACCCTCTCATCAATGCTTTAAGGCTCTCTTCTGGAGCAGGAAAAAAAAAAAAAAGTAGGCACTGAGACACCTGAGTCAATTTTCCCCTTTCTTTCACCGAAGTTCCTCCTCAACAGTGAGGATCCTACTGTTGCCAGGTCTGGAGGAAATGGGAGCGGAATTCATTGAGAGTCAAAATCCATATCCCAGGCCCCTGAAGGAAAAGGCTTTCCCAGGAGATGGAGAGAGAAGCCACAACAGTACATCTAGTAAACCCAAGGGAGGAAATGGGATAGAGGACTATAGATGGAGTTGTCTGTCTTTCTAGCCAGATGATCTTTAAGTTTCATAACTAGAAAGAAGTGTTTGGTTGTGTTGTTGTTTAGGAAATACCTGGGTCTGTATTGTTCTTAGTTCCTGAAAAAATTAAATTGAGTGGATAAATAGCAGGCTTTTTGAGAAAGGAAAATTTGCTTTATTGGAAAGACAAGAACATTTAAATTTCGGTTTGTGTTTTGGCTTAAGACACAGAAATTGCAAATGGCTCTGCGGTGATGAACAAGTCTTTTCTATATATGTTCTATGGGGAGTACATAAAACATATCGTATTTTCTAGTGTACTTTTTCAGTAGGATAGCACTGTGGAGTGGAGTTTCTGTGGGCTAATGTGAACTCACTGTAGTGTTCCTTGGCTGATAGTGTTCCAGCTGCATTTGTAATAGCAAAAGATGGGGCTGCAAAAGCCAGATGGCTAAGTAAAGAAGGGCGTCTTTAGGGTGTTATCCCTATGGGCCAAATTCAGATTTACACTTTCTTTCCAAGAAACTAGTCCTAGTTTATGGACATGAATATACCAAAACTCTAAATCTGATTCACAGTGTGAGTGATAGCAGTAATTTTGCATACTTAATTTAAACCAATATTCCTCTTTCTCAGTCCATGTTTATGAGGCAGATATGGTGTAGTAAAACACAGAATACTTAAGAGATGTTTGAGTTATTGAGAAAGGTAGGATCAGGTTTAAATTCCTTTGACCAACAACTGTCATACTTCCAATAGCAACTTTAAAAATTAGGGTCATCTGGCATTAATGGATAAATGTTGATTTGAAATCCAGGACACACTGAAGTTCCAGATCAATAGTGCCTAATTTCCAGGGCATCATTGACAACTTTTGGGAACAAGTTCATTGAGGGACGGTTAATTAACTGTTTATATAGTCTTTTTATTACTCCTTGTACTAGCATGAGATAAGTCAGAAAAGGTCATTTTCCCCTTAGTTACTGACTAGCTGACTTCTTTTAAAACTTTCATATTCAGGGCCAGGCGTGGTGGCTCACACCTGTAATCCAAGCACTTTGGAGGCCAAGGTGGGCGGATCACCTGAAGTTGGGAGTTCAAGACCAGCTTGACCAACATGGTGAAACCCTGTCTTTAAAAAAAAAAAGAAAAAAAATTAATTAAAAAAATGAAAAAAAAAAACTTTCATATTCATAAAATATTTGTATGAGTTAATTTAGAGTATGTGGATAATTTGTTACATTAAAACTAACTTTTTATTTATATACCAAACCAGCATAGTTTTCAAACTGTTAACTGAAAGAACACTGTATTCAGCATTCTGTCTTGTCTTTTTGTTTTTTGTATTTTTTGAGACAGGGTCTCGCTCTGTCACCCTGGGTGAAGTGCAGTGATGCAATCTCGGCTCACTGCAGCCTCTACCTCCCAGGTTCAAATGATTCTCCCACCTCAGCCTCCCCTGGGATTACAGGCACGCACCACCACGCCTGGCTAATTTTTGTATTGCTAGTAGAGGCGAGTTTTCGCCATGTTGCTCAGGCTGGTCTCGAACTCCTGGGCTCAAGTGATCAATCCACATCAACCTCCCAAAGTGCTAGGATTAAAGGAGTGAGCCACAGGTGCCCAGCCTGTCTTTTCAAAGATGTTATTACATGTCCCTGGCCTAGTTTGAATTGCCTTTTCAAAACAATGAGTGAAGGAGTGAATTAATGAATGTGTATTCATTCATGTTTGGGTTTGGGTCTTGATTCTTTATTAAAGAAACGTTGCTTCAAGGGAAAAACATAGGCAGGAAGTTTTGCATAATGACATTTTTATTTTCAGAGATTTCCCTAGAAAGTCGTATTAGATCTAAAATTAAGAAAAAAAATCACAGTTGAGCAGCCAGTTGTGAAATATTTCAGGAAGCCATAATCATAACTATCATGATTATTTTGTTGTTGTTTTTGACTATGGTCAAACAGATGGATTTAAATATGAGAGTTAAAGCTATTAGGGTTACTGTCACATTTTGATACAGGATGCAGAATTTTTTTTTTTTTAGTCAGATTCTCTGTTGCCCAGGCTGGAGTGCGGTGGCGCGATCTTGGCTCACTGCAACCTCTGCCTCCTGGGTTCAAGCGATTCTCATCCTCAGCTTCCTGAGTAGCTAGGATTGCAGGCATGTATCACCACACCTGGCTAATTTTTGAATTTTTAGTAGAGACAGGGTTTCACCATGTTAGACAGGCTGGTCTCGAACTCCTGACCTCAGGTGATCCACCTACCTCAGCCTCCCAAAGTGCTGGGATTATGGGTGTGAGCCACTGTGCCCAGCTATGCAGGGTATTCTTTGTGAATAAAGAGAACAAAATGTCTTCTGGCCAGCATTTTTTGTTCAACTAAAGGTGGATAATTTCACAATTAAATCAGTTATCAAACTGTCCAAAAACTGCTCTGGGCTCTTGTAGTTCAGTGCATCAGTAGTGTGTTATGTCATTTATTTCTCAAATTCATTGTAGTGCACGTCAGAACCTTCTTCCTAGTGAAAAAAAAACCCTACAGCTTTTGTCATATATGTCACTGTCACACAAATTGATGCTGTGTTAAATGGAGCTCATAAATTTAAAACTAAACAATTATTCCACCCTACAAAATACAAAGAATGTTTCTTTTACACTCTTCATTTTAGATATAATAATTACTAATGCTCATTTGGTGTTCTGTGATATTGTTTTAAAAAGCCAAGTGGTGAGCATTTTTTTCCACTTAAAAAAAAAAAGAAACTAACATACCAAACAACTGGATTTTAGATAAAAAATACAGGCCCTTCCAGGAGTTTTAAGTTTACTCACTTTTTAGGCAGTTTTGGGGAGTAGGCGAGAGAATGTGAGCTAAATATGCACCAGTCTGAACCCACAGAAAAGTGTCTGTTTCTGAAAGGTGGGTTTGGACTTCGACTGGTCCAGGTGGATGTGTTGTCACAGTTTGTGAGTGCTCTTTGGTTATGCATCTCCGTGGAACTTGATGGGACTCACATTTTCACTGGTCCATGCACACATCCTTGTTTTTCTCTCCAAGTGTAATGCGTTCAGAATAGAAAGATCATGTAGTGGTTTCTGTACAGTGGTGCACCTAAAAATGTCCCTACCTGAAGGAATTGTACAAACTCAAATTGCATTGAGTATCAGTCATTCTGGCCAAGGGTCATGTCTCAAATACGGGAAGAAGATCAAGTACCATCATGTTTGGGGCTGGCTCTAGATTTTATGGACACCCCCTGGACTCCAGAGTAGGGCCTGGGCATTTTCATCTCTCCTTTAATTTAGGGAAATCATGCATTTGACATAAAAAGACAAGGTCAGAAGAGTAGGTGTGTGTGTCTTTGTTAAGAGGGGAAATGCAATTTCATCTGGTAAGAGAGGGACTAAGGCTTTTTTCAGTGGCAAATCTATTCCTAAAGAAGTGGCCAGGCCAGGTGTGGTAGCTTATGCCTGTAATCGCGGCATTTTGGGATGGTGAGGTGGGCAGATCATTTGAGGTCAGGTGTTTGAGACCAGCCTGGCCAACATGACAAAACCATGTCTCTACTAAAAATACAAACATCGGCCAGATATGGTGGTGCATGCCTGTAGTCCCAGCTACTCAGGAGAGCTGAGGCAGGAGAATCGCTTGAACCCAGGAGGTGGAGGTTGCAGTGAGCCGAGATAATGCAACTGTACTGCAGCCCAGGCTGCAACAGAGCAATACTCTGTCTAAAAAAGAGAAGGGGCCAAATTTTAACTTTTTCTTTTAACAATAAAAGCTGAACTCTTAAGAAGTGGCCAGATTCCTTAGGCCAGCAATGTAGTTTTGGGGAAGAACTAGGTAGGCCCATTGGGAAGAGTGTGGACTCTTTCATGGTATGCAGTTATACTATACCATAGAATTACACGGAAGATAGTGCTGTACCGTATCACTAAATGTACCTGTGTTTTCTTGTATTTCTGTGCTTAGGATCAAGCTCACTGATGTGCTTTTGCTGGCATTTTGTCACCCTTCTCTTCATCCATAGTACTCTGCACAAATATCTCCTTACCACAGAGTTGCATGAGTTTTTCATGCAGAAAGTTTATTGTATTTAGTTTATTTAAAGTGAAAACAAGGTTGGGACTCTATGGTCTACTTTTTCATCTAGTGACTTGACAGGGTGGCTGCTGTTGCATAAAGAATGCCCTTGTGACCATTATCTTTTTCTAAAGATGCTGCTGCTTATAACAATGCAGTACAGAATTTTCTTTTGTTTGCACTGGAATTTGAACACACTCACTTTTTCTTGTGAATGACGGAAGAGTCATATGAATCTGTGGGTTCTCAAAATTAACTCTGGGAAGTGAGTGGGGGAAGGGAAACAGTGACAGTTCACAGGAGACACCCTGGTTGAACCTGTGATCCAGCCAGGGACATTTGTGTGAAGTCACCTGTGTCTCAGTGTTTTTCCTCTGCATCAGCTGCCTGGATGCTTTTGTCAAACTTTCACACCCTTCTGTCCTCCACCTCCATCAATATGTGACTTTGCATAACTGAGAAAGCTATTAAACACAGAATTAAGTTTATTTTATTGTTTTTCTCTACTAAGGTAATATGATTCTGTAGGATGACTTGCACTTCATATCACCCTGTGGGAAAGACACGGCTGGATGCCCAACTGATATCCACCCTTCCTCCTTCTCTATAACTGAACCCATTTTTTTTAAGACAGAGTCTCGCTGTGTCACCCAGGCTGGAGTGCAGTGGCACGATCTCAGCTCCCTGCAACCTCTGCCTCCTCGTTTCAAGCGATTCTCCTGCCTCAGCTTCCCGAATAGCTGGGATTATAGGTGCCTGCCACCATGCCTGGCTAATTTTTGTATTTTTAGTAGAGACGGGGTTTCACCATGTTAGCCAAGCTGGTCTTGAACTCCTGACCTCAGGTGATCCACCTGCCTTGGCCTCCCAAAGTGCTAGGATTACAGGCATGAGCCACCATGCCCGGCCTGAACCCGTTTTGTTTAATTCACCACTATGTCCAGCCTCTGTGAGCTTGCCTGTTAAGCCATTTGCTCTTTGTACTTCTTCCTTGGAGAAGCCAGACAGACTATCGCGTGACCAAAGACAAGAAGCTTGAGGGTTAAGGATGAGTGGGTAGAAAGTTCGAAGGAGGCTGAGAAGCTGATAGCATTCTACAACTGCTCTACTGGACCCTGTCTGCCCATTTCTTGACTCTTTGTGAGAAAAATAAAATCTCTACTTGGTTAAACCACAGAACTTGGGGTAGTTACTTGCAGCCAAATGTGATCTTCTTAACTGAGTCTAAATGTTTAAAAATCTTAGTTCATATTCTCTTTAAAAATAAAAAAGGCATTATTTTGTATGAGAAAAAAGATAGGACTTTGGAGCCATGCAGATCCACAACTTGAATCCTGGCTTTGCTATTTATTACAGTCTAATATTGGCAAGTAATTTAGCCTCTCTGGGTCTCAGCTTTCTGATCTATAAAATGGTAACTCTGATATATGTGCCATAGAATTTTTGGAAGGATTAGAAATAATTAGGAATTATTATTTTTTTGAGACAGTCTCACTCTGTCGCCCAGGCTGCAGTGCAGTGGTGCAATCTCGGCTTACTGCAACCACCACCTCCCCGGTTCAAGTGATTCTCCAGCTTCAGCCTCCCGAGATGCTGGGATTACAGGTGCCCACCACCAATTATACCAGCTATTTTTTTTTTTTTGTATTTTTAGTGGAGACAGGGTTTCACTATTGTTGGCCAGGCTGGCCTCGAACACCTGACCTCAGCTGATCTGCCCGCCTCAGCCTCCCAAAGTGTGGGGATTATAGGCATGAGCCACCACACCCAGCCAGAAATTATTAATAGGAATAATAATGATATATTCAGCACATAGTAGATCTTCAACAAATGATGGCACTTATACTGAAGGAAAGTGTAGCGGGGAGCCTGGAAGGGGGAGGCAGAGAATTCAGCTCTTTCTCCTAGCAGGTTCTCGGTAAACACAGATGGAATGGCTGAATGGTAGATTGGCTTTACAGCTACAATCCCTTGCCTCCATCTACTCGGCATTCATTCCACCTCCTGTCTCTTATCCTCATTCCCACCTGCCCACACCAGAATAATTGGAACTCTTCTGTTTTCCAGCTTTGATTGAGAAAGCAGAGGATGTCCTTATAAAAATTTTATTAACTATAGCATAGGAATGAAGGGTGGGGCTCCAGATTCAGACACATGTGGATTAGAATCCCCTGTGG
This sequence comes from Sapajus apella, assembly GCF_009761245.1. Lineage (NCBI taxonomy): Eukaryota > Metazoa > Chordata > Mammalia > Primates > Cebidae > Sapajus > Sapajus apella. Next base: position 1,732,345 of record NW_022436942.1, on the reverse strand, counting down.
TTACCAGCTGTGTGATTTTGGTTAAGTCTTCTGTGATATGGGAATAATTGGGTGGTTATGAGAATTATATCTGATAACGTATATGAAGCACCAACAGCTGTTTTCTTGGCACACAACATGGACTGGTTTGATGACAGATATTGTTGTTACTATTTCATTAAGCATGTGTTAAGCAATTCCCAGCCTTGGTACAAGGTCCTCTTGGAGATGGAAAGACAAAAAAACATGATCTTTACCATTAAGAATATTCATATACAGGAGACGGGGGCAGAAAGAGATGGCACACCTTATACATAACCATAATAAAAAGCAGGTTTAGAATACTGTTTAGCTGTTAAAATGATTGAATATACTGACTTATACGGATGTCTATTACATGTATTTTAAGAAGTAAAAAAACAAGCACATATATATGGTTTACATTTGCCAGTGTATGAAAAACTGCTAAGTGGGATGACTTATGGGAGTTGGGATGAAGGGGACTTTGTTCTTTTTTTAATAGTATTTTATGTTTATGTTACAATACTCATGAAATATAAAATATGTTAAAGTTTTAAACATCTATTTATTGGTCGTTTTGGAGGTAGGTGGGGGAAGAGCATACTATAAACTAGACTAGTCACCAGAGCAAAGAAAGAGGCTGGGTTTCATGAGGTTCCTCTAGAAGGAGTGGGATTTGAATGGGCATTAAAGAGCGGATAGGAGATTTTGAGGAGGCAGTGGGGAAACATGAGCACACTTGGGTTTGGAGCAAAATGTAGAATATTGTGAGATTAGATTTAGAGAAAAGAGAGAACAATGTGGTTTGAAAAGAGGTGAACTACATTGGGGCAAATCTTACAGGGTTTTAAAGAGAGTGACAAGATTATTCCTTAAAACAGAATGTTTTGAAGAAAGGGAGAAGTGAGGGAACTATCGTTTTATAAAAATAACTCTGGAAATAGTAGATTGGGTGTTTCTAGTGGGTATATGGAGCAAGGGGAGCAAGAAGGACAGAATACCCTAAATCAAGAATGGCCCATATGCAAAAGTTAATTTTTTTAAAAAAAGACGAAGTCTTGCTGTGTGGCCCAGGCTGGAGAGCAGGGTCTGTTCACAGGTGTGACCATTGTGCACTGTGGCCGTGAACTCCTGGGCTTACACAATCCTGCTCACAACTCCTGAGTAGCTGGAACTACAGGCACATGCCTCCATGCCTGACTAAATGAAAGTTGAATTTTAACGGGAAATATGAGTTAAGATTTGAACATCTGGAGTTTGAGATTCCATCATGACCCACAGTATCCTTAATTTTCTCATTGTATAAATGGATAGAATAATAATGCCTGTCTTATCAGATTTTTAGGAGAATAACAACAATAATAGGTAACACTTACCTGGCAGATTACACTTTTTATGTACCAAGCACTGCTCTATGCACCTTAAATATTTCAACCTAGATTATTCCCATATTACAGATGAGGAATCTGAGGCACAGGGAGGCTAAGTAACTTTCCCAGGGTCACACAGATTATGTGCATCAGACTCAGAATTTCAACGCAGGCAGATGCAGCTGCAGGGCCAGTATCTTCACCTCTTCATAGTCCTACCTCTGGCATGGCTCTGTACTTGGGGTGTTAAAAGCCAGTACTAACTGTTATTTGACATTATTCATGTAAAGATGGTAAGTAAGAATTTAGAAATTTAGGTTTAGAGTTTAGGCCAAACCCTAGACTGATAGATCATCTCTATAGGGCTGTTATGTAAAGAGTGAGAATAGATGAGCTCCCCAAACAAAATTATATAGAATAAAAAGATAGGCAAGCATACACTCTTCAGGGGTCTGCTGATATTTAGAAATGGACAGGCAAAAAAGAAGTTAGGAGAGGAGATAGAGCAGGATCCGCCAAAGAGAAGTGGAGGATGATGGTGGCCAAGGGAAGAAGCACAGCGTAAGTGGACTAATCGTGCCATTCAGAGCAACAGACTGGTTACAAGGCTGTGTGCAACAGACTGCCCCTAGTCCTGGCGCCAGGTCAGTTCATGAAGTTGGAATTCAGAGTGCAAAAAATTGAGGACTACACGGGAGCTGAGGTATTGCAGTGGCTTAGTCAGTTCATTCTTGCGGGAATTGATTCGAGAGAGACGTGGTAGATGGATTGGGTTGAGGAAGGCTCAGGTAGACAGGAAGATGTTAAAAGAAGGAAAAGGGAGAAAGGAATGAGTGCATGGTCCAGGGTGGAGAGATGGGGATAGACTCAAAATCACGTGGAGGGTAGTGGGTTAGCCTCGAAATCCATAAGAACTCTTCTTCCAATGGGATGGAAAAAAGGATGGCGGAAATGGAAAAGAAAAAGATGTGATAAGAAGGGATAGGAGTTGAGTAAGTTCACCGCAGGCGGTCTGCATTGATTTATCAGTAGAGTAGGAAGCAGTGAAAGGAAATTCACAGACAAGTAACTCCGGCTGCTGAGAGGCTGGCTCTGGGGATTATTGTTATGGAGGAAAAATTTGAAAGAATGACAGAAGTCTCTCATCTGAACAATACAAACTGACACATTTGCCAGAATGTGTCTCCAGGCAGGAAGTTAGTTAATTTATTGAAGTGGAAAGTAGTGGTTATAAAAAAAAGAGAGAGAGAATGAAATTAGACAAAGGAAAACTTGACTGTCTTTGAAGGAGGAATTTTTAGACAACCAGACTTAATGGTTCACAGGCCAACTTCTTGGGGGAAATCTGAGCTCTGAGTGGTGAGAAACAACTGGTTTTAGAGGCCACAGCTAGGGTTTGGTTAAAACAGAACCACCAAGGCACCAGGAAATACTCTGTAGAAAGGAGTCGTCCAACAGAAACAGCTCTGAATTAAATTCTCCTCCTGTTAAGGTGGTCTCTGATTTTCAGTTTACTTATTTCTAGAAAGATCTTTAGTCGAAAAAACATAGGCTTGTGGCATTTCAGCAGATTTGTTGTGATAATGACATCAGGGGGATGTGAGAAAAGGTTTGAAAAATCCAATAATTAAGAACGTGGTACTAAAAATCACTACTCCATCAGTCCATTGGTGGGTCTTATGGCAGTTGCTTTGAAAGGTGTCAGTAAAGGCTTGTTCAAGTGCGTGCAGTATAAACTGAAAGGCATAATATTCTTGAGTTCAATGGTTCTCGGCAGGGCCAGCTATATAACCCATGGAGCCTGGTGGAATGAAAATGTGTGACCCTTTGTTCAAAAGGCAATGAAAAAAGTGCTGTTAAAGGTACTAAATATGAAGCTTTTTTTTCTTTCACATACAGCTTTTTCTCTTGATTTGTCACGATATTGGCTACTTGTCATTCTATGTGAAGAAAAATTAAACATTAAAATTATAGCATGAATTAAATTTAAAAATTAAAAAACTAAGCATTGAAGTTTTTAGCATGAATTTCCTCTTCATCTTTGTATTGTACAATGTTGAGGATTTTTTTGTGCTTGTTCATTTTGTTTTGTTTTTTGAGACAGGGTCTCACTCTGTCACCCAAGCTAGAGTGCGGTGGCGCGGACACAGCTCACTGCAGCTTCTACTCTCTGGGCTCAGGTGATCCTCCCACCTCAGCCTCCCAAGTAGCTGGGACTACAGGTGCATACCTGACTAATTTTTTGTAGAGACAGGGTCTCACCATGTTGCTCAGGTTGGTCTTGAAATCCTGGGCTTAAGCAATCCTCTTGCCTCGGCTTCCCAAGGTGTTGGTATTACAGGCGTGAGCCACTGCGCCAGTGCAATGCTGGTTTTAAATGAAAATATAGAGCATTGAACTCATACACAGAATTGCTGAAGTTGTCGTTGAGTCTGTATATTGTTATGGTAACAGTGGAAACACTGCACAAAATTTAACAACTTTTATTTCACTTCTTGACGTGCACATTCTGTTGACAGCTACCTTTGGCTTATGATGTGTAAGGAAGGACCGAAAGGAAAAGCAACTATGAGTTGCTTTATCTTTCCTTTTCCTTCTGTGCCATCGTTTTCAGCGTAAGTGGTTGGCTAATTCGGTTAGGTAACATGACAAAGAGATAATATGCTAAGGCTCGTTGGTCATTTGTGTTTCTTAGAAAGACATTTCTGTGTTTAATCAAGTTCTGGTTCAAATGGAAGGCCTTGCCTCTTGGGGCAGTCAGCACCCACCTGCCTGCTTGCTGAGTTGTGTTTGTAACACACTTACCTTGCACTTGCTTTAAGTCTTGCTGAACTTCCACGTACCAGGAGTTCACTGGAATTCTGTGCTCATGGTGCATTGGGAAAACTGTGTGAACAGGGAGCCCAGGAATGGTGGCTGTACATATTACGTGGTATGTTAGGCTGTTTTGCATTGCTATAAAGGAAAAATAGGGCTGGGTAATTTATAAAGAAAAAAGGTTTAATTGGCTCACAGTTCTGCAGGCTGTACATGAAGCATAGTGCCAGCATCTGCTTCTGGCAAGGCCCCAGGAAGCTTCTGATCATGGCAGAAGGCAAGGGGAGCCAGCTTGTTACATGATGAGAGAGGGAGCAAGAGAGACAGAAGCGGGAGGTCCCAGACTCTTAAACAACCAGATCTCCCATGAACTAATTGAGCAAGATTCATTCATTACTAAGGGGATGGTGCTAAACCATTCATGAGGGATCCACCCCATGATCCAGTCCCCTCCCACCAGGGCCCACATCCAACATTAGGAATCACATTTCAACATAAGATTTGAAAGGATCAAACATCCAAACCATATCACATGGTTCTCCTCTGCTCACTGTGGGCTCCACTGTCCCGTTGGACCTGACTTATAAAACACAAATGAAAAATTACTATCATTCTCAAGATGGTGACGGTAGAGTATTAAATGAACCATGGGTCTTTTCTGAGCATGGAGTCCTATGTTACTGCCCAGGTCACAGGTCCATGAAGATGTCTCAGAAGTCAAAGAGCTCACTTTTGAGCCTAAGTGTCCGTTGGTCCTAACGTCTCAGCTTCATTATTAAAGTTTGCAATGTGTCAGCTTTGTGGGTGGTAGCCTAGGAGACCCTCTCCTGGCCATCAGCAAGGTCATTTTTGCCTTTCGATTTTGAATCATTCTCCATTCCCCCTCTACCAGTGTATCTGGGTTCACATCTTCCTCATCTCTGATACAGACCCTGCCATTGCCTCCTCCTGGAGCCCTGCAGTTAGTCTCTTCTCTTTATTCCGCACCTTACTACCAGACACAATTTCCAAATAATTTTGGTGCCCTGCCACCCTGCCTACTCCAAAGCTTTCTTTGACCTGTGAGCCATGGCTTATAGCGGATCTCATCCTGGTGCTCCTGGGGTGGAGACTGCATGGAGACAAGGTTGGTTTGGCCTACGTGTTACTAAGAAAGAAGTTTCAGCTGACACTTGCTTTGGGAGGGCTCACTTATCGAAATTCACCTATTGAAGTTCAGATTTTAAACAGAGGTCTGGCCACTGTGGGCTCTTGTTTTCTTACGCTTTTCTGGTGCCCTAAAGAACAAGATGGACTGGAAATGGGGAGAAAGATGCCCAGTCCATCTCGTTTTTGGGTTTACACTTAAGGCAGAGTGATTCTTTGCTGTGGCAAAATCATCACGTTCAGTTATGTAAATGGAAAGCAAGTATCTGGCTATTCTTAAGAATGCTGTGAAGCAACCTGAAAGTTGATCTTTTAGTCTGAGAAATTAAATTCCCTGTTCGTAATAGAAGTTGGGTATATAGTTGGTAGCAGCCTTTGGTTGCTTTTCTTGGGAGAAATATTTCTTAAGTCTCGCCTGGCTATTATTACCACTGTGTCATCTTGTGACCTCATCTGATCTTGACCTCTTTCTCCAAGCTTGACTTTCCCTGCCTTCCTGTGCAGAGGACTCTGGTTCCAATTCCTGCAGGGCCGTAAGTCCAGCAAACCTTTCTATTTTTCCTATTCCTCTTCTCTTTGCTTAACCTCTCCTCTTTCCTCCAGACCCGCTCAAAAGCAGTTCATCAGGAAAACTTAGCTGAGAGTCTCAGTCAGAGCTCATTCGTACAGGAACTTTGCAGGAATCAGGTAATTAAGTTTTTGGGTTTTAACTGCACAAGTACCAATTGGGTGGGGAGTTAAAGTTGTCTTTGAAGGTTCCTTCCAGCACAGTGATTTTGAGATCTGGCATCTATTTGTTATTTGAAATTGTACTTTGTGATAGGTACTTTACTTGCAGTATCTCAGTTAATTATGAGGCAGCACTAGCATTACCTCCATTTTACGGATGAGGAAACTGAAAATTTTTTCCAACACTGCCTCTCCAAACGGCTCTTCTCTGGGTTTGTCTTATTTCTTCAAATAGATTATGGACTAGCTGAAGACCATGACTGTGCCTTTGTTGACAAGACCTGTTACTCAGTAGGAGCTCAGTAAATATTTATGTGATAAGATGATTGGTTCATTCAACCAGTATGCATTAGGCCTATGCCAGGCTCCATGGAGATGCAAAGATGCTCCAGGTAGAAAATGCAGTATTAGTTATACTCTAAGCTAGGCCTTCTACCTGGGCACGCAGATAGTATGGAGTGGTACATCTTGGGCTCTGGAGTTAGATGGACCTGTAGCTGTGGTTCAGTTTCCTCATTTGTCAAATACGGGTAGTAATACTGTATACTTTTGTAGCAGTAGTTTTCAACTGCAGGTATTTTGACCTGTAGCAGTCACTTGACAATGTCAAGAGACATTTTTTTGTGTCACAACCTGGGGGTGGGTGCTGCTGGCATTTGGTGAGTATGGTACAGAGATGTGGCTGACCATCCTGCAATGCACAGGACAGTCCCCCACCAATGAGGAATTATCCTGACTGAAAACGTCAGTAGAGCCGAGGTTGAGAAATGCTGCCTTTTACGGTCGTGAAGATGAAACAAGATAATGAATGCAAAGAGTTTGGCGTAACTAGCTGTTACTCCAAGAAAGCCATTCCAAAGACTGCAAAAGTAGCCTTTGAAAGGCAAACACCAAAAGGCTTAATTTTATCAGCATCAGTGATTCTTGCCAGTGAGAAGCCTTATGCTAAGGATTTCATGCTCTCCTGTTTAGGTATGGTGACAGACTCACTGGAGATTGTTTATGTTACACTGTGTACTCCTGTGAGCTGGCATGGACTTATCAAAGCTATAAAAGCCATTATTAGTTTTTAGGGTATTCCTGGTAAACTTCCTGCTTGCTTTATTAGTTTGTTCTTCGGAGATAATTTTGGTGTTCAGGAAAATGTTTTGACATCAAACTCCCAAAACTTATTTGGATACGTGAGACAGGAAACGTTTTTGTTTTCAAGTCAAGAAGGCTTATGCTTTTTTGGCCCTGGATTTAAAACAAAGCAGCTTTCCCCGTTTACTGCCTTACCTGCCTATCTGTGGGAGAGGGGTGGAGAGCTGTTAGATTTCCATTTATTGTCTGTTAGGGATTTATATTTGAAATTGTTAAACTTTTTTTATAATTATAAAGGTAATATATGTATCTTATAGAAAATTTGAGTACCATAGAAAAAAACAGAAGACACAATTTAAAAAAAGGCGTCAGTAATTCTTTCACATGAAGGTATAACTAGCTTTGGTGTGTTGGTGTGTATTCTTTTATCTTCTTCTATTCCTATATTTTTTCAATAGATGAAGTATTCTGAGTAAGTAATTTTGTGTTCCACTATTTTTAAAACTTCACATTGTTTTATTTTCATTTCCTTACACTACTAAAATGTCTGTGACTATTTCTAAGGACTGTAAAACATTCCATCAGTGGGCATTTTATTATTTATTTATTTAATCCTATTGTAAAAAATATAGCCTATTTTCAGTTTTTTTTTGTTTGTTTGTTTTTTTTTTTAGAGATAAGGTCTCCCTCTGTCACTCAAGCTGGAGTGCAGTGATGTGATCATAGCTTACTGCAGCCTCAAGGTGCTGGGCCCAACTGATCCTCCTGCCTCAGCCTCCCTTGTAGTGACCCTATCTCTACCAAAAAAAAAAAAAAAAGCTATCCTCCTGCCTCAGCCTCCCAAGGTGTTGGGATTACAGGCATGAGCTGTTGTGCTCAGCCTCTTCAATTTTGATGAGCATTTGCGCAATCAGTATTTTCTGTATTTCAGATCATTCCTGTCTTTACAATAGATGATCCCATGCGGAACAAAAGGATTGGATATGTGTGGGTATTTTGAGTAGCATTGCTATCAGTTGCCCCAAAGCTTCTACTAATTTTTGCTCCTGTTAGCAGAGTGATGTTCTCATTTTAGTGGCATTTGATGATTTTGTAGGAGAAAATAAATTTTGTTTTCTTTTTAATATATTTGATATTAATGATCTAAATCATGTTTATATGACTATTGGCTGTTTCTTAACAAACTGTTCATGTTCTCTGCCCATTTATTGGGAATTAGTATTTTTCTCACTTGTCATAAACTCTAGTTCATGTATTTCATGTATTAATCCTCCATCAGAGTTGCTGCAGATGTTTTCACCTACTGTTTCTAATTTTTTTATTTGGTTTGTCTTTTATTTTTGTTAGTGATACAGAGGTTTAAAATTTTCATGCCGTCTAATCTGTTGTCTTTTGCAACAGATTAGAAAGTTTTGGAGAACTTTCGGTTCTCCAGCTTTCCTCTCTCTATACTAAAATTAAACATTTCTGCTCTGGAAGTCTTTATTATGAATAATCAGTGTTTAAAATTATATCCCAAAGTAGACTACTACAGGGTTTCCTGATGAGAATAGGTGGGCCTGAAGTGCTTATGGGCACCCACTATATGTCATGGAAAACTTTCACGTGTGTGTATGTATGAGAAAGAAAAAAAACTAGAGAAAGTTGGTGAGAAAAGGGGAGGCTGATTTGGGCCGAGACTTCTTTGTTTGGTTTTGTTTTTCATTTCTTTTCCCTCAGGGTAGAAGTGAGCTTACTGAGGACTGGGGGGCTTCCATAGATTCCTGAAGCATCTAAGTGACTGGAGCCAGCAACTTGCTGAGCGAGCTGTGACTATACCTGGCAAGGGGTGTGTGAGGCGTTTGTTGAGTCTATGAGAAGGCAGGCGGAGCAGAGACTCTGGCCATGTCCCATCCAGTCCTCACCCCTTAAGTTTTGCCCTTTACTCACCAGCAGCACTAACAGTAGCTTAAAGATGAAGGTAACAACTAACACTTACCTAGCATTTAGCTGTTTTGCAAAACCCTTTCACCAACAAAGCTTTTATAGATGCTTCTCATCTTGACCTTATGAGGTTAAATACTGTTTCCATCTCCATTAATTTGGAGGAAACCACCACTCAATAGATGCATCATTAAAATCTAGAGCTTCTGACTCCAGGGCTGACGTGCTCTACTTAAGAAAGAATTCCATCATTGTGTTTTCTGGTTGTAGTTTCTTGGTGGCACTATTAGGCAGAAGGTAGCACCAACTGTTTTAGGTTTTGGAGTCAGACATATCTTGACTGGAATCCCTACAGAGCCCTATCTTGGCACTGTGACTTTGTTACTTATCCAGCCTGAACTCTGGTTTTCTCATATGTGAGATGGAAATAACAATGTCTACCTTGTAGGAATATAGATCCTGTGGATCCGGGAATTCAACCAATAATTCAACCAATAGCAGAAGGAAAATATTTGAAAAAGCTAAACAAAATAACCACACAATAAAAATACAAATAAAAATACAGTGGAACAACTATTTACATAGCATTTACATTGTATTAGGTCTTAAGTAATCCAAAGATGACTTAAAGTATATGAGAGAATGGGAGGATGTGTGTAGCTTATATGTAAATATGTGAGGAACGGAACTTTATCATCTGCAGATTTTGGTGCATGTGTGGGTATCCTGGAAACCAATCCCCCATGGATACCGAGGGACAACTATATTAAAAAGATTAAGTTGAGAGTTGGTGCAAAAGTAATTGTGGTTTTTGCCACTGAAAGTAATGGCAAAACCACAATTACTTTTGCACCAACCTAATATGTGCAAAATGCCTAGTGCAGCACTACTGTGCTCATTCATTGTAGAAGCTCAGTAATGATTGTTTCTTAATCTAAAAGCTGAAAATGCTGCTGTTCTTCTTTGTTGTTCTTGTTTAAAAGTTTTAGAATTGCTGGTAGATCTGCACAGACTTGGGAAATTCTAGTGAGTATCACTATATTTAAATGCCAGAAACATTTCTTTTTCTGACCTATTTATTTTCCTGTTCAGTAGATTTTCTTTTCTTTTGTGGATAAGTCATCTGCTTCTCTGAAATCCTTTTGCTTAGAGAATTGCGTGATGAATCCCCAGCTTAGGGTTGTGCCTGTAGGCAAAATAAAACATGTTTTGTCTACGTGTTCATGTAAAAAGTGCAGACAGCTCTCTTGAAGGGCAATAGTCCTTCTCTTACACATAGTTGAGATTTTTGGCATCATTCATGGAGTTGTTACTTGCCCAGGCTTCACAAACTTTCAGGTATCAGAGCAACATTAAAAAAGAAGATTGTAGAAAATCATGAGAAAAGACCAAGTTGCTAAATAACCCAGTGGAGACAAGTTGCTAAGTAAATTATCATTTTTCATGCCATTTAAAAGTTAGGTTAGATTTGATTGGTCTTTTTAAATATATACTTTAAGTTCTGGGATACATATGCAGAATGTGCAGATTTGTTACATAGGTATACACATGCCGTGGTGGTTTTCTGTACCCATCAACCCATTATCTACATTAGGTGTTTCTTCTAATGCTATCCCTCCCCTAGCCCCCCACCCCCTGACAGGCCCCAGAGTGTGATGTTCCCTTCCCTGTGCCCATTTGATTGGTCTTTATGCCAGACATTGTTCAACCACATAAAAAGAACTCCCCAAAATTAAATCATTTTTACCTAAAGAATTTCAGCATGAGGGTGTCTTGCCATTTAATGTATAATGTATGTATATTTAGGCTTTTCCATTTTAATAAATTGAGCCAAGTGATTACTATAAATGCTCTAACTTAGAATTATAATCCAATGCAGTCTTTTTTCTATGGAGTTAAAAATAAACACACTTTGGGAATCCTCTTTAAATGCGTCTTGGACCTTCTTATTTTTTTTTTTTTAATTCCTGCTACCATGGTTGCATTTTCAGTAATAAATCAACTTAGAATATGAGGTTATGCTAATGTAGATAGGCTTTATTGTGTTAAGGGTTAACATTTTTACCTCTGTTCTGGGAACTTTACATCTGTTGCCCTATGGTTTTTTCATTTTTCCTCCTTTGTGGTAGGAAGGGAGAGACAGTGATGAGAAAGTCTTTTTTATATAATTTATACACGTTTATAAATTAGAGTTTTAATATAATTCGTGCCATGTGTATATGCTTCACCTAAAACATAGATACAGGTAAGGTCAGCAATTATGTGAAATTTACATGATTTCAAAGTTTCTTGTCATGTTTACAATTCAAGGATCAAAATGAGCATACTGTTGGCTAAATCTTAAAACTTTTGCAAGCTGAGTGCAGGACATTGTAAAATGCCTCACCAAATTTTAATTATCAGTAGGAAATTCTTTCCCTAAAATTTCAAGCCTGTTGTTGCTTAATTTCTTTTTTTCTTTTCTTCCCCCCCCCCCCCTTTTTTTTTTTTTTTTTTTTTTTTTTTTGTGACTGAGTTTCACTCGTTTGCCCAGGCTGGAGTGCAGTGGCATGATCATAGCTCACTGCAGCCTCAACCTCCCAGGCTTAAGTTATCCTCCCACCTAAGCCTCTCGAGTAGCTGGGATTATAGGTGCACACCATCATGTCTGACTAATTTTTTGATTTTTTAATAGAGACAGGGTCTCACTGTGTTACCCAGGTTGGTCTCAAATTCCTGGGCTCAAGTGATCCTTTCGCCTCAGCCTCCCAAAGTGTTGAAATTATAGGCATGAGCCAGCATGGCCTGCCTGATTTTTTAATTTGCAGCCAGAGTGGACATTTAGGTGTGGAGGTGTTTGTGGTGATAATGTTGAGAAAATAGACAAACAAACTTGGTACTGACTTGACTATTAATTGACAGGATACAAAGGACTAAAAAATATGCCTACTGATGGGCAAAGACTTCATGACTAAAACACCAAAAGCAATGGTGACAAAAGCCAAAATTGACAAATGGCATCTAATTAAACTCAAGAGCTTATGTACAGCAAAAGAAACTATCATCATAGTGAACAGGCAACCTGCAGAATGGGAGAAAATTTTTGCAATCTATCCATCTGATGAAGGGCTAATGTCCAGAATACAAGGAACTTAAACAAATTATTAAGAAAAAAGCAAATAATCCCATCAAAAAGTGGGCAAAGGATATGGACAGACACTTTTCAAAAGAAAACATTTATGCGGCCAAGAAACATATGAAAAAAGTTCATCATCACTGGTCATTAGAGAAATGCAAATCAAAACCACAGTGAGATACCATCTCATAACAATTAAAAAGTCAGGAAACAACAGATGCTGGAGAGGATGTGGAGAAATAGGAACACTTTTACACTGTTGGTGCGAGTGCAAATTAGTTCAACCATTGTGGAAGACAGTGTGGTGATTCCTCGAGGACCTAGAACCAGAAATACCATTTGACCCAGCAATCCCATTACTGGGTATATATGGGTATATACTCAAAGGATTATAAATCATTCTTTTATAAAGACACATGCACAGGTATGTTTATTGTAACCCTATTCACAATAGCAAAGACTTGGAACCAACCCAAATACCCATCAATGATAGACTGGATAAAGAAAATGTGGCACATATGCGCCATGGAATACTATGCAGCCATAAAAAGAATGAGTTTATGTCCTTTGCAGGGACATGGATGAAGCTGGAAACTATCATTCTCAGCAAACTAACACAGGAACAGAAAACCAGGCACCACATGTTCTCACTCATAGGTGGGATCTGAACAACGAGAACGTATGGAAACAGGGAGAGGAATAACACACACTGGGGCCAGTTGAGGGGTGGGAAGCAAGGGGAGGGATAACATTAGGAGAAATACCTAATGTAGATGATGGGTTGATGGGTGCAGTAAACCACTATGGCACATGTATACCTGTGTAACAAACCTGCAGTCTGCACATGTGTCCTAGAACTTAAGTATATTAAAAAAAAAAAAAAAAAGAAAATACGCCTGATGATCGTGAGATAGCAATCCAGTTGGGTAGTCCCATGCTGATCCCTTCAAATCATTTTGGCACCAGCCCTTTGAAACAGAGCCTGGATAGTACATATGAGAACCCAGCAAGTTTCACTAGGCATTTCTTGTTGCTGGCTGGTTGGCTGAGGGAGTAAATAGAGTAATTAGCGCTCATTAGCACTCCTACGACTACGTTGCATCTACCTGAGGCAGAGAGATGCTTCCCTGTGTTACTGAAGCATGGGAATCCCCATCTGATCTCTTCAGTCCAGACATTTTTGCACTGCAGAAACAAATGCCAACTTGGCAGGAGTAAAATCCTCCAAGTGTCTCAAATAACAGTAGGCAAAACCTGTGGGCCCAGGACAGAAGGCTTAGGAACAGTTACTGAGTCTAAGAAATTGGTGTGCTGTTTAAAGCCTTCTCTTCTCCTGCTACCCGCTGCCCCTCGGTGTATGTGACTGAGGTGAACCAGATTAGAGATGTTGGACATGGCAGTCGTATAACTTGATCCCCTTATCCTCTTGTCACTGTGCTTTAGAAGCTGTAGTCTCCATTAACAGAGGGTCTGGATTGTACAGAGTCATTGAGAAAGACAGAAGAGAGGGAAACCTTTGGTGGTGATCTGTGGCCCTGTCCAGGACCCTGTGCCATTGACAGTTCTCGTTCCTGTGAAATACTAATCTGTGGTACGAAGGTGGGAGTCACAAAGGGAGAAGAAAGGAGCCAAGTTTTGGGGGTTTGGTGCACAAGCCTGGAGAAACATAGATAAATTTGCGAATTGGCAGATTTTTATGGAAAGGAAGCCTGAATCAAGAATCTGGCACTCTGATCCCTACATTGATTAGCTGAGATGATACTGGGCAAGTCACTTAACCAGTTACAAAATTGTTAGAATGATGCCAGCCCAGCCCTCACTGGGAGGGCTTTAAGAACCAAATGAGATCACGTGTAAGATGCTGTAACAAATTAGTAGTTAGTGTGAGTTTTGAGTTTTCATATGGAGTACATTAGCTACATTTTAAACATTCTCACCCAAACCTCTGGTAAAATCACCTGCTTTTCCACTGACTTCCAGCCTTGTGACTCTAATTCTATCCCTGTGCCCTAAACTGGATTGGAGCCTGCTTGGATGCCAAGTAGTTCCTTGAAGATTTCTGGATTTGCTGCCTCCTCCAGCAGGAGCTCCTGATTCCTACTTTGGCCTGTCTGCTATCCCCTTTCTTGGAAATGCGGTAAATACTGTGAAGTCATCATTCATCTATCAGCTCCACAGGAATTGTTCCCTGTTATGAAATGTTTGGAACATTGGCTGGGCACAGTGGCTTACTCCTGTAATCCCAGCTTTTTTGGGAGGCTGAGGTGGGTGGATCGCCTGAGCCCAGAAGTTCGAGACCAGCCTAGGCAACATGGTGAAACCCCATCTCTACAAAGAATGCAAAAAACTAGCTAGGCATGGTGTTCACAGCTACCAGGGAGGATGAGGTGGGAAGATCACTTGAGCCCAGGAGGTCAAGGGTGCAGTGAGTCAGGATTGCACCACTGTACTCCACTGGAAGATAGAGTGAGATCCTGTCTCAAAAAACAAAAACAAACGAGTTTGGAATGTTATAAATAAAGTGTTCAGGACTCAGTTTCATACTTACGTGGAACTGTTCTCACTGGGTAGCTTTAGAATGAAGATTTACTAGGATTTGAGTTTATAAAACAAGTGTGTCTTATGTGGGCAGCCATGCTCTGATGGTTAAGGTTGGGAACTCTAGCTGTGGCCTCCTTTGCTTTGGTGGCAGTTTGCAACGCCACATGCTGGGGGGACATGTAAATCACTGCTGTTGCTAGGTCTCGCTGCCTTTACTTGTGAACTTTGCTGTATTCTTGTGAATTAACTCCTGTCCCTGTTGACTGGGTTGGTGTTCAGAAAATGATCTGAGCTGATTATCAAAAAGGTATAGTTTTTAAACCAAGTGGCTGTATGACAAGTATTTTTCAAAGACTGTTATCAACCTTCATAGGACCTCTGAAGGAGCCTTTGACTTCCTCAGTGCAATTTAAAAAATAATGCTCTGCATTAGTTATCTTAGATAACTGCTGCTCGTCTTATATTAGTTTCCCTAGAAGCAGACTTTGAGACCAGGAGTTGGCTGCTGAAGGGTTTTGGGGGTGAGCTCTCAGGAGACACCTCTAAGGAAGGAACAAGGCAAGGCTGGGCAGAGGAGAAGCTGGCTGGCAAATGTGGTTGCGTCTGAGGTCCCAGCCACTTCTATAGGGAGCGCTGGATGGTTCTTCAGAGCTGTCCCCATTTGAGCAAGGGGCTAGACCTTTGTATGCTTACGCTAGCTAGTTGTTGGCAACTGGCCACCCCTTCTGGGGCTATCACTTTGGGTGAGGCTGTGTCCTGCAGCTGGCTGAGGACCTTCCTTGTGAACCATCAGCAGCTGGGAATGGGTGCACTGGCCCTAAAAAGGAAGTCTCAGTGGAGCAGTACAGTGTCTACTCTACCGTCCCAAAGAATCTAACTTCTTGAAAAAGAAAAAAACAGTGGGTAGCACCAAACGCTCAGCATATGGCAAGTCCTTGTATATGGAAAGTTAGAAAGTTTGGATCCCTTAGCAAAACTGAAGGAAGAGATTTTAACCCCTTATTGAATTACTATTAAATAAACAGAACTCCAGCTTCTTGGAAGTTTATGAGATCCTTGGATAATATTTATACCCGATTATGGTGCAATAGGGCTTAGCTTCTATATTTGTGAAATGACTGACCCATAGTTAAATAATTTTCCTTGAGCGTGAATTACTGCATGTTCAGAATATTCATCCTATGTGAATATAAATGAAGTTGAATGGATTGCCATAACAAAAGGCAAGCCAGTGACTTAGACTTAGAACCTTCCCAGGGACCCTGGGGATGGAGGGCAAATATAGAAGATATAGCTTTGGTTCCCGAATCACCTTATGTGATATCTTAGTCATGATAGAGGGTAATGATTTAGGAGTTAAATAGCCAAAGGATAAGTCAATATGTTTTGGAGGGGCAAAAAAAAAAAAAAAAGAATCAATTTTCTGGCATTTCCAAAAGCCAGTTGCAGTGAACAGATGTCTAAAACTGGCATGGTTTATTGTATAAGTGGGATGAGTAGACAAGGCCAAAGTTATACCTAATCTCTTTCCCAGCTGCAGATTAAGTCATATCTGCAAAAGGCAACATGGTTTTTCTTCAGCATTTTCTGCTTTCTAGTAAGCGAAGGAGTCAATGGATTGTGCTTCCCATCGTCTCAGTAGTTTGAGTGTATTGTGGGGACTGGAGGTAGGGAAGCCTGATGACTTCATCATGGCACAGAGCAAAGATGATCAGGGGCTATGTGTTCTGACCATGAACTTGGCTTCCCAGTGAGCCCTCCGGGCTCCGTGTATTCTTTGCCTTGATCTGCATTGCCACCTGGAAGCTCCGTAATGTCAAGTCCTGGAAAATATTACTAACCTGTTTCCATTATGGGTGTAGTGGAAACGTAAGTAGGTCAGTGTTCCTTATTCAGAAACTGAACAGAGTCAAGCTGCCATGGTGACAGGTTCTGTATAAAAACACCCATCTCTGAACCTCTTGGAGAGATATGATGATTTGGTCATTGAATGTGAAGAGGATATCTGCCAGCTGGTTTATTGGATTGGCTATAAATAGGAGATGCAGAAATTAAAAAGCTCTCAAGGCGTCGTCAGATGAGAAGGAAATTAATGTAGCATAGTGATTCTGCTGTAAAGGCTAAAGGTGAGACTCTTGAATATGTGCACTGTTTCTTCCACAGCCCTTGACTTGGATGATTTTTCTCAGTGTGATCTCATGAGTGCTTGGATGATATGATAGTACAGGGACCAGAATGTTTTAACTTTGTGCATGTCTTCCTCTGACTTCTCCATCTTTCTGACATGCCTGCACATGTGCATTTATCATTGGCATTGTGGAGTTAGGGACATGACCTTTTCTACAGTCCCGTTGAGGAATCTACAACTATGACTTTTCATTGTGACTCATGTCTGCAAAGAATGACTAAAGAAGGGTTTCTTGGACAGGAAGTGTGTACTATGCAGAGAGAAATAATTGTAGTTAGGAAAGAAACTTTTGAAGAACCAGAATTTTTTTTTAAAAAGAATAAAGAACCAGAAGTGATCTGCAGGGTGTTGCCTGGAGATATAGGAAATAAATCAAAAAATGAGAAAAGATAAAATAAAAATCATTGCCGGCTAGGACTGGCTGGGGTCCTAGGAAAGTGGCAGTTCCAGTGGAACTGAAGCACTCACTCATGCACACGTAACTGCCCTGCCCTCTCCCCTTCTATGGCCCCCATTCACCTGGTGTAGGAGGGTCTGACACGCTCACCAGGGAGGATGCTATTTGGCTGTTTTGAAGGTGAGATATTGAAGCGTGGGAGAGCTTTGCCTCTTTCGTAAGCTGATGTTGCATAACCTCCCTGAGAGTCAGAACATAGTAGTGAAGGACACAGGCTTTGGAGCCAGGCAGATAGGGTGTGACTTAAATGCTGGACCTCAGAAATATGGCTTATTGTGAAGGGTTTAATGGAGCATAATGAAGTAAGTGCTCAAAACTGTTGTTATTATAGGCCAGGAGTTTTGTAAAAACCACCTTCTTATACTCTTAGGCCAACTTTGAACCTAAGTTCAGCTTCAACAGGGAACTGGACTCTATCAGTGGCCCCATGGGGGAGCTGGGCAGTAACCCAAGGCTGTGGGTGGGGTGTTTGAAGCAGCTGCAGGTCCTCGCAAAGGGCTCTGGGTGCCCATGCATTGTCCCTGTGGAGTTTCTGTACTTAAAGCCCCTGATTTTTTAAATAAGCTGCTCCAGCTGGGATGTCTGCACTCATACAGGTCAACCTAGAATGGATTTGGGAACTGTTTTAACATTTACATGGATGATGGGTTGCTTTGTTAGGTCATATATAAATTTTTATTCAGCTCCTAACCATTTCCTGTACACAAGACACTGGACTCATCGGAGTGCAAAATGCAGCGGTATTAGGGGATGGTATGGATATGTTATTTGTGCTTTATGACAACTCAGAGAGAGTTAGATAATATTACCAGTTTTACAGAGATTAAATAACTTGCTCAAGAAAGATCAAACAGAGATTATACTTACTGCATGGACTTTAAGCCACCATGAATTGTAAGACACATTCCAATATTGGAGATGCTAAATTAACCTTAAAATTAACGAAATGTGATAAGTCACAGAGCCTCGGCTCTACCCCATACCTGGCTGATTTCAAAGTTTGTGGTTTTTTTCCCTCATCACATATAATGGCTTGCAATCCTGCCTAACTAGTGGACATAAAACAAGCACAAATAAGAGGACAATTAACATTTGTAAGACTTGAAAGGGTGGCATTAATAGTAACAATAATAGTTGGTGTTTGTCACCCACTTTGTGGCAGTGCTTTCATGTGCTTTGTTTTTAATTGTTACAACTCCCTGGGGGTGGGCACTATATTTATATTCTCTCTTTTTTCACAAATGTGAAGACTGAGATAGGCACTCTCATTCCCATCTTCAAATGAGAAAACTGACACAAAGATTAGTTATGTGACCTTGGGAGATCTTCTCCAAGGTCACATAGCTAGTATTAAAAGTCAGTTTGCACAATGGTAGTTAAGAGTTCAAGTTTATTTATAATCATGATAGACCTGGTTTGGGTTCCAAAAGAGTGTGATCTGATAGACAAGTGCTCAGTGCTCCAGGGGCATCTAACCCAGCCTTGTGGGCGTCTGGAGGGACTCCCAAAGTGGATGGCACCTAAACTGAAAAGGCAGGGTCCATCTCCATTGCAAGGCATCGTGCTGCTAAAAATAATCATGGCTGCCCTATGTTACTGATCTCCACTACTAATATGGAGGTCTAAACCTGGCATTAGCTAGTAGGAACCGGCTTTATTTATAGTTTATATCCTGTCCACTTCCCAAGAGCAATAGAATTTTAAAAGGAATATTGTAAATTAGACAGTTGCTGAGAATCAAGATGATGGCTACATAAAAGGTCTTGGAAATCCAAAAAAATAGAAAAAAGTTATTATTTGATGTCCCATTGTGTAATGTAAGTCCCTGCAGATGAGCAGCTAGGTATTCTTCCTACAACTTTTAGGCTGTGGAGTTCAGTCTCAGGTGCTGAGAGAGCTCACACGCTGGCCAGCCAAAGTCTCTGTCACAACTCCATTACTTGGCTTTTCATGTTCCTCTTAATTCTTTTTACAGAATTAATGATTTTTATTTTGAGTTAATATATTGCTGAAGGATGTGAAGATTGTGTCAAGCTGCCATCTTGACATAAAACAGTATTTACAAATGGATAGATATCCTGTCATTAAAAGTAAATTTTGACAGACTGTGGTTCATAAGGAGGCCCATATTAGAAGACACTGAAAGAGCCTTCAGAACATCGCATCATAATTGCTGAGTAGCAGATTGCGTTCCAGGTCTGTGTCTGCCCCCTCAAGAACATCTCACTCCCAGTTTCCTCATCTTTAAAACAAGGAGGATGGGTTAGATATTCCCAGATTTCTTGAGCTCTAAAATTTGTTTGACTCAAACATTTCTAATGAATTCCAACACGGCGTTTGTTCTAACTAATTCATTAGGGTGCCTGCCTAACACCAAATGTTGAATTTGTTGGTTTCCGAGTCCTGTTGTCAATGAATTGAAATGGGTGTTATATTTTAAATTCTGATTGTCCGCAGATCGCATGTCAAAGAGAATGTATTGCTGGCATTTCTCCTGCATGTCTTTTGAATAGAGAAACTTCGTGTTAATGAAGAGAATTGAACCCCTATCAGTTTAAGGGTCAAGAAGTCTTTTGGCTGCAATAATCCCTGACAGTTGACCCCAGAGCCACCATCCAGCCAAGTTGTCCTGAACTGAAGTCAGGAACGCTGACACTGGATCAAAGGACAACTGTTTTGGTTACTTTGACAGAGGTCCTGCTGCAATGGAACTTTGAGGGTGAGACTAAGGAACAGGCAGGGCTGAGGATGGGAGAGAAAAATTGTATTCACTCTTATGTACCAGAGGAGGAATTCTAGCTGGGATTCCAAATCCGTGTTTCTCAGGGAAAAAAGGCTCTTCTTTTTTCCTCTGGTTCAAGACCATCTGATAACTCTGAACTTAACCCCTTTGATAACTTTGAACTTAAGTTAAAGAAAACATTATTCAATAATACTTGTTAAAGCATGGGAACAAAGACTTTATTCAGGATCATTGCTACAGGGCTTTGCAGTGGGGAAGAGAGATTAGGTTGAACTCTGAATCTTGCATGGACAAGTGGGCATTTATAGCCAAGGTGCTGGGTGGGAGTCAGTGGATGGAAAAATACCTAGAGGAAACGGGGTACGGGGGATTCTGGCTAAACTAACCTAACAGGATTCTTGCTGAAGATAGGCAGGGGTGATCAGACACCTGGGGAATGGTGGAGGATGTGGAGACTGATCAGATATTGAGAGTGGGAGGTTCTTGCTAAACTGACTTAGCAGGGTTCTTTGCTAAACTTGAATTTTACAAGGAAGTGCACGTAGGGCCTAGGAGAAGATTTATGAGCCTGACTAAAGTTTGGCCAAGGAAAGAGTCTTTGGCACATAACTCATCTGATAACTGAACTTAACTCATTGCCAGGTGACCCCAGACAATGCCTAGTCTGGGGATAGAGGGTGATTGAAAATAAAGACGAATTCAAGCTTAGGATGACATGAAGAGAGTGAAACTATAAGTCTGATCTGTCCCAAAGGCCCTCAACAATGCCACCTCTGTCACCACTCAGTCCAGCTGGGCTGCGGATGGTGCTCACCCGCACTCTGGATGAATGCTGTTTTGTGTCCTGCTGTGTTGGTTCTTCTGCAGCCCTTTCTGGCTTACCGATAGGTTGCCCCCACCCTGCAGAAGCCAAGAGTGTCCAGTGAAGCTTTCCCTGTGGTTGGGACTAATACACACCATGACCTGTGTTGGGAAAGTCCCTGTTGCTGGACGAGCTCTTCAGTAGCTTTGAAGTTATGTGACTGACCCTGTAGGAGTAATTGATTTCTTGTGAATGATGACCTGTGAATTAAATAAGAAGCAATTCTTGTCTACAAAAAAATTTTTTTTTAAATTTTACTTTAAGTTCTGGGGTACATGTGCAGGTCTTGCAGGATCATTACATAGGTATACATATGCCATGGTGGTTTGCCGCCTCCATCCCATGTCACCTACATTAGGTATTTCTCCTAATGTTATCCCTCCCCAATCTCCCCGTTCCTACGATCCCTCCCATAGCCCCCCACCCTCCAACAGACCCCAGTGTGTGATGTCTACAAAATTTATCTCCAGTGATAAGGAAAAGACTGCCAAGGAAGCTCATCGATGTTCAGGGACTCTGCATTCACAACTGCAGGGAGCACCATTCAACCATTCATGTGACCCTGATTCAATCTTCTTGTAATTCCTTATACCTCTTAGAACATTTTGGGTGATCCTCTGTTAGAACAGGCAGATGGAGTTGAGCTGGCTGCAGCCAACGATCAAATGGTTCCTCAAGTATTCCTACTTTTCTTCCTTCCTCTTTATCTTCCAATTGAGTAACTAGATGCTTTTTGAATTATATGTGTTATTTAAAAAAACGGATTCAAGAGGCAGTTTATAAGCAACTCTTGCTAAGTGCCTTGGGTAAACCTGCTGTCTCACAGAATTGAGCAGGGCAGAAAAAGGCATCTTATGGAATACCAGTGTTTCAACCAAGTTTAATTTGACACCAAGGGCTGCTTGACAGCACCCATCTGGTTAACACTTAGTGCTCAGATGTATATTACGGTAAATGGCTTAAAACTGGCAACTTCTAGGCATTAGCTTGCAATCCTATTAAGATTCCTGTTAAGCCCTGGGGATAATGCACAGCCTGGTATAATCAAGCAAACTGTAGCAGTTACACCCATCCCAACAAAAATGTTTTTAACTAATTATTCCTAACTTAAATGTTGCCATCCACCAGATTTCTCATCCAAGCGAAGCTGTTCCCTCCATTTAAAACCGTTGCTTTCTGAAAATTTGTATTTCTTTGGTAAAGAGAGATATGGTAGGAGAAAATGATTTGGAATTTAGAAGTGCTCACCACAGGGTTCTTATTCAGTGTTTTTATCAGTGACTGGGAGTTGCAGTTGAAACCAGGCTGGAAGAGACAACCAATGACAGTCAAAATCCAGAAAATCATCTGTACAAAAGATGATTTGGTAAACTGAAGCTGATAATGCTTTAAATAACAAAGCTGTATGGCACGTGGTGATGTACATGAAAAAAATCAACTACAAACTGGCATGACTTGGTTTGGTAAAAGCTTCCTGAGATTTGTAGTTCAGCAGAAGCCGAATTTGTGATATTGCTGCGAATGGAAAGTTCATCTAACCATGTTTAGCAGATTTAATGCAAGTTAGAGTCCAGTTTCTAGAGATAATGGTTCCTTTGTGCACCGTGTCGGATATTCTACTTTCTGGAGTCTTGTGCTCGACTCCATACACTTTAAGAGGAATGTTGCCAAATTGGAATATTCCCAATGTTGGGGTGTGGAGATCGTGCTGACCAGAGGACTGGAAATTGTGTCCTCTTGGGAGTGTTTTGAAGAATTGGGGCTGTGATGTCCTAGGAAGTAAAGGGAGATAAGGCTGCTATTATAAAACATTTCCCGGTTGCCAAGCAGAAGAAGGAATAGGCTTGTATTTTTTGATCCCTGAGGACGGACCTCAAATGGCAACAGAGGCGGGGGTGGGGCATGCATTCTTGTTCGTTCATGGAAGGCAGGCGCTTCCAGTAACCAAATGAGCCAAGCTGTTGACCGGAGGTGGCAAGATTTATGGAGGTGCTTCAGAAAATATTCCGGCTTTCGGCCTAGATGTTGGCTCAGGTCCCCTTCAACAGTAAGATTCTATGGTTTTGTAAAATAGCTAGCCCCCCTGGTTCTTTTCAAAAATTATATTCTTCAGAGAGATAGAGTGGTGGAAGAAAGGCACTCTTTGCTGTGGCACAGATAATAGAAAGTGCAATAACTGCTTGTTTCTGATGAGAGCTGAAAATGCTGTGGAAATTTCTCTAAATGTGGCTTTTCTTATTCCTTATTTTCTGTAGATCCTGCCAGGACTATAGATTCCTTATTCCTTTATTTGATTTGGTGTTTCACTCGAGTGGGCTAAATAACAGTGATTATTATATGCAAAAAAGGTTGCTACAGTATTTTCCCCCGATATGAAAGCTAAGCCTTGTTTTCTTCTTCTTGGCAGAAATTGTGCTTTTCTTTGGAGGAAATCATAAATCAGGATTGAAGCAAAAGCTGTTTTGACCCAACTCTTCCCCTTTTCTCTATGGAGTAACAATCACTTGGCGATGGTGCAGCACGGCAGAGACAGATGATGAGAATTAAATTCTTTTATCTGTTAACAAGCTCAGCTTTTCATTGACTCAAATCCTTTTAAGAAATATCATTTTTTTGGGAAAAAGCTCCCATTTTATGTTAATTTTTCGGATTTTATTGACAAATATGTTTATTATTCCTTTAAGCAAGTTGGGCACACCATTTTACATAAAATTATAGCTTAAATTATAGCCTTATGATTGAAAGAGACTTTGCATAAAAAAGCAATTACATATTTGTCAATGTTAAACTTAGACACAGTGTTTAGAACTTAAACTGTGAAGTTTAAGTTAAATTATGAGTAATGAATACAGAATATTTTGGAATTAGCAATTAGCCTACTGAAGAAAGCTGCTTCCTGAATACATCTATTGCTTTTGAAGTTGAGTATTTTCTAGGCATAGCAACAGGCCAGTTTTGAGTAATCTTGTTGTGGTTGATACTGCTAGTTTCAAAATCTGCTGGAGAAATCAAAGCTCCAGTGTAGATTTCTGACTTCCCACATGCCTAACTGTAAGATTTCTGCCATATAGATGGCTAATATTATTTTCCATGGCCACCTGGGAGTAACAAAGAGCATTAACATTCATTACTGCATGTTAATGAAACACATATATATTGAAAATAAATATTTTATGACTTGAATCTTTAACAATGTTTCTATTCTTTGCCAATGATAACATTTGTTATCATAGAGTGAAAAACCAGTTTCCGGTGTCACCAAACAGGAGCTATCATGGTAGTACCCAGAAAATGTGACAAAAGGCTAACTGTTGTGGGCTTAGCTTGCATTGTTATTTACACAGGTTTTTTTGCAGACATTTGATATGAGGTTGGGCTTGTAGGAATTAGGAATTCATGATGGAGCCTCCTGTTTATTGCTTCTTGGTCCACATCGGGAAAGTTGTCAGTTACTGAGGGAACAGGAAATTTCCATTGTGCTTTGCTGCTGGCAGTCTGGAATTGTGTTGTTTTAGAAAAAAGCTTTCCTGGTGTAAGCTACTTTTAAGTCAACACACCCCTAATATTCAAGCGTTGACCAGGAGAGACCAAGTTAGAAGATTGTCTCTCAGAATTACTAACAAGTCATCTCACCTGTCTGCTTTAGTTTCAAACAGGTTAATCCTTGGAATTGCTGGGAGCTAATAAATTAATATATGTAGACCTGTGTTTTTAAGAGGAGTGATTATTTTATATTTGCTCAAACATATATGTTTGAAGGGAAGGAGAGAGGGGGATTAAGCTTCCTAAAATCTCAATAAAGACTCCCGTCCCATTAAAAGAAAACCCTCAAAATCTTGAAATAGGGCTTACTGATCTGTCTAAGTGGCTTGGATTTTGTTTAATTTCAAAATCTGAAATTGCATTGAGTCCTCTTATTTGAAAATCCTTTATGACTGGTTTCCGTATGTATTTTAGGAAAGAGAAGGGGGTGTCTGCTTTAGAAATCTCTTCACGGTCTGATTTATTTTGAAATTAATGAAGGACAAGATTTTCTCTCCTCCTGCTGGCCTTTTTTTGTAACAAACTAAAGTTTTTAGGAGTAACATCTTAGTGACAATACTTAACTTTTAATCTGAAAAATTAAAAAATTTAAAATTAAAAAGTTAAAAAAATTAAAAATGTAGTGCTTATTTCCCAGGAACCCAAAAAGTCTATAGAATGATATTTAATATAGATGTTGGCATGGGTACCAACCATGTACATGGGTACCCATGTACATGTAAGAGAACTCTGTGTTTTGAACATCAGCTTTTCTACTTTTTTCTCTTACTTTTAGGTCAGGTCATGAAGAGTCTCCAGCACTGTTCCATAATACATTTTGTCTGTTTAAGTGGTAAATGCCTCCCTGTAGGGATTTTATATGAAAAGTGAGTGAGGCAGATTTATAGGGGGCAAACCTGGAATTATTGGAATGTGAACTTTCTTCTTATATTTTCAAGTACTCAGGAAAATTCTCTGTCCCGTAGATTGAAATAGATTCTCCAGTTTTGTTTCCTGATAATCTTGGGAGCAGATGACTCGGTTGTCTAAGGGATCCTATTTTATTTGAAGCTCTATTCCTTTATTTCCAAGAGTCAGTTCGTTTCTTCAACGTAGGCTTATCATACTCGGCATGACTTTGGGTATATGTATAAAGTGTATGTGGTTCTTAGGATTTGTGTAATGCAGTGGGTATATTTGAGTGGAAGTGGACTAGAAATATTTTGGAATACAATTATTAGGCATTTTATTGTTTACAAATGTTTTATTAGTATACTCACATATTCTCTTTCTTATACCTTTTTCTTCTCCCTAAAGACCTTCTGGGTTTTAAGATTATTTGGTGCCTGAAATCTGTAACTTTGGTTTTGAATGAACAGGGCTACTTCCAGTAATTAGATCATATAATGAAGATTAAAAGTACTTATTATCATTTTATCTCCTGCCCTTCCCACAATGGAAGCAGTCCAGAAAGGTGAGACTATGTGTAATTACATAGTATTTTACACACACACACACACACACACACACACACATGATACACTATATAGGTCAGGAAATATCTTACTCCTTTGACAGCATTGGGGAATAGTTTATGTATGTACACTCTGCCTTCATGTCCCCACCTCCCCATCAACACACACACACACACACACACACACACACACACACTGCCTAGAGTTGCATAAATTATAAATTATGTGTATGTTTGATCCTCTGCAAAGTAGAAGCATAAAGGATGCTGTTCAAATGCACTGTATAGCCCCAATTTGTAAGTTGTGTTATTGCAAAGCCTTATTAGCATGCAGAGCCTAATTAGGTTAAACTTGCTTAGCCTAAATTTGCCATTAACCTATTTTTCTGGATGTAAATCGTAGCCATAACAGTGATTTTCTTCTTCTTTTTATTTATTTGTATAGAGACAGAGTCTTGCTCTGTTACCCAGGCTGGAGTGCAGTGGCGTGACCACACTCACTGTAGCCTTGAAGTTTGGGGCTCAGGTGATCATCCTGTCTCAGCCTCCCAACTATAATAGCTGGGACTACAGACACGTGCCACCACACTTGGCTAAGCTTTTTATTTTTGTAGAAATGGGGCCTCACCATGTTGCCCAGGCTGGTCTCAAGCTCCTGGCTTCAAGCGATCCTCCTGCCTTAGCCTCCCAAAGTGCTGGGTTTATAGGCATTAGCTACCACACCAGGCCCATCATGGTGATTTTTTATCAATGAGTATGTATGACATTCTCATCAGTGCTAAATACTGCTATCAGCTGTATTCACTTAATTCTTTATTTACAAAACAACTTTTTAACTAGAAGATTTTCTCATGCTTCCTAAGGTTTGAGGAATGTAATGGTTCAAGGGGAAAAAAGGCCAACCCAATCACACAGTACCAGAGCTCTCTGTGATTTTACAATTGGATCATAAGGATACCTGTGGTATTTGAAAACCTAATTATAGTTATACCTCTTGGCATAATTATAAGCTCCTCTCCTTCCAGACACAAAAATTAAATGGTGAAATTTTTATGTACATACATAGTACCAATGTGGAATAAACCCTGCTATTTCTCTACATGAAAAATAAATGTAATTGGGCTAAGTTGACATTTTCTGGAGAGGACACATAGGCTAGGAGATGCTAAAGCTGTTTCTTTCTCCCCCCAGAAAACAAAACACTATAATTGTCATTTGAATTAGAATGTACTATGCCCGGGACTAAGGCTTTCTTTAATGATAAAATATGATCTATGTAAGGTTCTTCTGTGGAGAGAATTTGTGTTGACAGGTAAATATTACACATGGACAACTTTACTCAAATGTTTTTAAAATGTACACCCGGAAGTTTTGTCTTTGTGTAAAATATATTACCGCTTTTTCATCTTTGAAACATCAAGGTTTTCCCCTTTGTTCTCAGATAGCAGTCAGTAATCCTGCACTTTAAATTCAAATTATTGGCTGGCTTAGATCCTGACTGAAAAACTGGAGAGGAATAAAGGATCAGGGATTTGCCTGAGGAGAGATGAGTTCACAAAACCTCAGGAATGAATTAAATGCAAAATGAGTCTCTTTCTTTTGATGATTTGGATTTGGGGTTCTTTGTAGCAAAACCTCTTGGATTCTATCAGTTTGGATTTTGGAAATTAAATTAGGTGGGACTAGTATTGTGAGAGAGACTTGTTGAGGACAGACTGAAGAGGAAAAGCTCAGGTACAACACATGATTTACATCCAGTACACGTTGTAAATTATTAGCATATTTTGGCCGTTCCTCAAAGCAGGCCTGGTTGCATCTGTACTTAGAGGTAGAACTCATAGAGGACCATGTTTTGGGTTCTTCCTATGAACTCAGCACTGTGTGAGTGAGTTACTTACATCAGCACAGCCACATGAGTTGAGTATCATGACTTCTATTTTAAGATGGGTAGATACAGGCTGAGAGGGCCTGGGCAGTTTGAAAGGGCACAAAGTCAGGATCTAAATCCAGTCCTCCTGGTCCAGAGGTTTATCCTTGTGATCCTGACTGTTCTACCCCACAGGAGCCACTGTTACCTTATTTCTCTGTACTTGAAAACTAACTTAGTATCCTAGGTACTAAGCCTTTTCTTTTAATAACACATAAAACTGGAAAACAAAAGTTCATAAATCATCACCTCCCCTGAAGAGATGATTTTTGCTAGATTTTGTGTATTATGGAGGAATATTTTTCCTCTAACCTTTTAAGATCCTGTGGGCCTGAGAATTAACAAAAGACAGAATATCAGCAGAAAAAAATTTGTGTGTAAGAAGCTCGCCAACTGGTTAAAGCCGGAGGCATGTATACCTAACTTAGTAGGGTATATTGAGGGAATAGTGAGGAGAGAGAAAAGGCCTCTGGGAGGAACCGCTGGGTTTCTTTGGGGAAGAGGAAGGGGTTTCTAGAGATGAGCAAGTTTGTTCTTGCAATTGTGAGAGGTCTGTTGGTCTTTCTGCCTTCTTCATGGTCACAAAGCTCCCTGGAGGGGGATTTATGGTAGGTTTACTCTTGGCCTCGCTTCTGGGGATAAAGGCCACCTAAAGAGGAAAATCATTTTCTTTAAGTTTCTGCTTCTAGTTTGGTAAAGGAAGCTCCAAGAAAGCTGCTTTTTGCATCTGTTGACTCTCAAATATCTTTAGCTTAAAATAATCTTTATAACAACTTTGAGGTTCTGAGTGGGTGTCTGTAGGTGTTTTGCTCTTCTGTTTTGTATTATGGATAAAATGTGTCATTTTCCTTGCCCTTAGAACCCTCCAACGGTGTCTCTTCTCCCTCAAAAGGAAATCAGCCTTTAAAATGGCACAGAAATCATGCATCCTCTCTCATCTCCAGCTTCTCTGACCTCTCTGGATCATCTCAGCCTTGTTCAGTTTGCTCTGGCCACAGCGGCCGCCTTTCGTTTCTGTAGTTCTCCAAGCACTCCTCTCCCCCTGGACATTTGTACTTGCTCTTCCCTCTGGTTGGGTTGCTTTCCCCCGGAGAGCTGCAGAGCGCACTCATTTCCTTCACAGCCTTCCCTGACTAGCTTATATAAAGTAACAACCCAGGC
>NW_022436942.1:1671683-1703187 GCF_009761245.1 Sapajus apella | reverse complement strand
AAAAAAAAAAAAAAAAAAATTAGCTGGGTGTGGTAGTGCATGCCTGTAGTCTCAGCTACTTGGGAGGTGGAAGTGGGAGGATCACTTGAGCCCAGGAGTGGGAGGATGCAGTGAGCTGTGATTGCCACTGCACTCCAGCCTGGGCCACAGAGTGGTACCCTGTCTCAATCAGCCAATCAGTTAATCAGTGAACAAAATGAACTAACAACCCTCTTCTCCGCGCTCTCTTTTTTCCAACTCTGCTTTGTTCTTTCCATGGTATCGCTGTCTCTTGTGTTTTCACTTGTTTGTTTATTTGCTGTTCCTAGGCAGTGGCTTTGTTTTGTTTATTATTATATCCTCAGCAACTAGATGAGTGTCTGGCACATAGAAGATGCTCCATAAATATTTGTTGAATAAAAGAAAGAAATGAAAATGTATGAAATGTACACAGACATGCCTGTGCACACACACAGACATGCACAATATCATACATGATATTGTATAGCCTGCTTTGCATTATATCAAGACTAGTATTACATTGTATGGCTATTTTATAATTTTTTTTTAATTATTAAGACTCTTGACAGTGTATATTCTCTTGGTAAAAATTATTGAGATTTCACTGGAGCTACATGACTTGTTAACCTGGGCTTGTCCTGTAAAAGTTGGCTATGATTTTATTTTTTTCTTTATCCTTAATTTACAAAGACAGTCGCTAAGCTGTTAGCAACTTTAAACATCGATATTCCCTACTCTCATTACTATGAAGTTAGTCTGTTTAAAAGTCATAATTGTGTCATCTTTCAGAAATTTCAAAGAAAATTAGCTTTTTAGACTAAAACTGGGTTTAATTCTTATTCTCCCATTTCCAGCTCTTGTGTTCCTGGGCAAGTTATTTGATTTCTGAACCACAATTTTGCTGATTACTAAGATGGTTATAATAATATTTAGCAGAGTCATTTGCAGATTTAATTGAAATAATTCTTATAAAAGCAGTGCCAGTTCATGGTTATGCCCTGAAAAATAACTGCCAGGCAGATTAGATATATACCTCAGAATATAAATGGATATTGTGTGCATAACTCTAAAGATGTCTCCCCACACTG
The DNA here is from genome assembly GCF_009761245.1 of Sapajus apella. NCBI lineage: Eukaryota > Metazoa > Chordata > Mammalia > Primates > Cebidae > Sapajus > Sapajus apella. The sequence continues at coordinate 1,702,099 of NW_022436942.1, read as the reverse complement.
CCTGTCTTCTGGTTGCCCAAATGCTAATCTAGGTACTATTGGGAAGGAACTTTGCAGATGGAATTAAGGTTACTAATCAGCTGACCTTAGGATGGGGATAGTTTTTTGAATGACCTAAGTGGGGCATATGTAAGTAATTACATGAGCTTTTAAAAGCAGACAACTCAGAGATGAGGCAGAAGAGGAAACCAGTAGAGAGACCAGGCACAAAGAGAAAAGACTTATACGGCAAGAGGAGACTCCACCTGCCATTGCTGACTTTGAAGGGGCCATAAGCCAAGGAATGCGGGTGATCCCTTGAAGTTGAGAACAACCCCCATAGCCAGCAAGGAAATGATGATAAAGCCTCAAGTTCCCCCTTCATGGATCCTGGTGGCACTACTCTCTCCTTACTGTCTTTCCCCAGAGCTGCTAGGTTGTCAGTTGGGGTGTAACTTTACAGAATTATTGACTGCATTTAATATGTCATTCCGCATATGTGTGTGGGTTTTTTTTTTTTTTTTTTTTAATAACATAAAGGGACTTGAGAATATGCAGACCCCAAAGACTCAGCACTGGGCAAGTCAGCCATAAACACTTTCCTTTTACATGCATTTGGTCAGTAAGACAGTGAGAAGTGACTGAACTTTGAACTTTTGATCTCCCTTCTTCTTCAAAACTGGAGAGAATATGTATAGTCCTCTGCATATAAGAAGACAGAATGAGTGTACTTTTTATCTCCAAAATCATATGTAACGATATTTGAAAGAGAGTCAAGTGTGTAGTTTAGAAATAGCCTTCTTAAACATTCACATGGCTCCTTTCACAAAAATAAAATTCTCTGAGCCCTTTTCATTATGATTTACCAAATGTGGTCTTGTTTTCACTGTTGTCATTGTTGTTGTTTAAAGAAAATTCTTTTCTAGTTGATTTCTGGAAGTTGAATGGCAGGGAGATGAAGGTACCTTAAATTTCTGCATGACTTCTCCTCCTTGAGCTGATTATATATGCTTTCACTTTTCTCCAGCAGTCTCCAAATTCATCTTCCCTCTGGCCTTTGATGTGTGTCTGTCACCTAATATTTTTATACAGATAATATTTTCAAGTTCCTGCCAGAAGAATTCCAGGGAAAACCTTCTGATCTTGCTTTCTAGGTCTCTCTCGCCTCTCTCCCTCCCTCTTCCTAATTTGCAATTGCTTCTCCTGATGTCCCCTCTTATTGTCCCAGGCCACCAGCCCCTTTGACTCCCCATCAAGGCCAGGTGCTGGCCAGTCGCCTCTCTGAGGTCCCTGCTAGCCCCCAGAGCCTTTTGTTTTCCTGTCTTATGCTGTGACTGCCCTGTGATTGCTGCTTCCAGGCTGCAGGGTGCTGCTAGGCAAAATGATGAATCACTGCCATCTCTTCAGCAGACTCATTAATAGACGGCAGCCCTTTGATTCTTCATCTCCTGTTGACTTCCTGACCCATTTCCTTCAATAGCTCTTACGATGTTTTTTACACAGTTTTAAAGTCCCAGTCTGCAGTCTCCACTCAATTCTCTAAGGATGACATCACCACCTTATTTTATTGAGAAGATCTGGGTCAGAAGACACAATTCAAATGTCAACAGGGGCCTTTGGAATTATTGAAATGAAAGGGGTGATAGGCAGGGGCTGTTGTAGACTTGCAGGATGCTGGCCGTGCCCGCAGAGGGGCAGCACTGATGGGGGTCCTGGGGACGCTGGGCTCAGTATTGCCCCATCTTCTGTTTTCTCTAGAAAAATCAAGTATCTGGTTTGCTAAGTGAAATCTCTACATGTTGAAGTCCCGGTTTTGGAAATACTGTGTGGACTAGAATGAACTGCTCTGGCAGCTAGTTGTCTTGTTTCTAGGGTGTCTCTTGCTTTTTGACCTCATCATATTTCTCTATATTCATTTGCCAGCATTTCTTTGACTCCGAGGTCACTTCTTTTCTTTCCTGTCTCATGTGTCCAGTTGTTTTCTCTCCACCTTTTATCTGCATAAAAACATACAGGATGTCCTCTTCCTAAGCACATAGCTAATAACTCCTCCTTCCGTGCTCTTGCCTGTGTCCTGGTGTCCCATCTTTTCTCTGTTCTTTCATACTGAGTTTATAAACAGTGGAGGGGTCTACGTTCATTGCTCTTACTTCTTCACTCCTTTAACCCCTACAATCATTTGTCTTCATCACTTCTCTGAAGCGCTCTCATTCTCTGGATCCTGTGATTGTACTAACCTGAATTTTCCTCTCTCAATGCTACTTTGCCATCTCGTTTCACCAGCTCATCTTGCTACATCCTAAACATGTTATTTTTCCATCTTACTCACTTTTCCTTCATAAATGGCCCCCATAACTACCCTTAATTGTAAGTTATTTTTCTCACCTGGTTTTTCCTAGTATTTCACCTGCCCATCTCATGTGACAGCTACCATATTATGTTAAATTACATTATAGGTCATTAATATGCCTCTCCTAATGGATCACGATTTTTTTTTCCCAGAAAGAGACTTTGCCCTATTATTGTTTTTTTTTTTGTCCCCCACAGCATGCAGCCCAGTGGTAGGTATCAAATACATTTTTTAAATGATAACTTTCACAGTATTAGTAATTAAAACACAAGACCATAGGATGCCTCCGACACCACCACCTCCAAGCCCAGCAGATTAGAACTTATGAAGGTTTTTGTGCTGCATGCTAGGCTTGGCTCATGATAGTCAAAGAAAAAAAAAACTTTGCCTCTCACTTAAATGCTTCTTCCACAGAAGATTTGCTCCATGATTGTGTTCCAAGACAGCTGACTCCATCTGCTGTTGGCAAAATATGGAAGATATATTATCACATAGCACGGGTGGGTTTTCTTCAGAAGTACTGTTATAGACAGAAATTGTTAAAAACTCAAGTGAATCAAAAGTCTTTAGGGTAAAACCCCATTTAGAATAGTGATGGCGGCAGGGGTGAAGAAAAGAAGTAGTTCCTCGAAGTTAAGCTTTAGTTTTGAAGAGGGGATTTTAACTTTTAATTATGGATAACTACTACTAAAAATGGATAATAATGAAGACTCTTTGGGGAGTGGGTGAGGGCTTATTGTTTGCCAAGCTCTTTAGGTGAATTACATCTTAATTCTCACATAGTAAGTGTGAATTATGGAATCTCCATTTTATACATAAGGACCCTGAAGCAGACAAGTTAAGTCAGCTTGTTTAAGGCCACACAGTCGTCAGCGAGTAGTGGAGCTGGGATTCAGCCAAATCCCAGAGCCCATGCTACTAACCTCTCTGTACCAGAAAAGGGAGTTGAGGAGGGAAAGAAAGGATCAGTCTGGAACATCTGTTTCCTACCCCTGTTCCTGGGATCAAAATACTACTTTATAAGAAGTCTGTTCCTGCCCCAAAGGCAATTTTGTGGCACCTTTGCACACTGTCCTTCAGTTTGTCTTCCATATTACTCAGTGTTAGCAGATGAGGAAAGCACACTGGTTTTGTTCTGCCTAATCTATATCAATAAAGGGCAGAATATCAGTAAGCTTCCTTACTGATATTAACCGATCTGAATTTTAAAGGTGAACTGGAATATGTTAAGTTGTGCCTGCGAGTACAGTTCAGTCCATGGGATACAGGCCCAGTAACTCAGTTTCTACAATGAATAACTTGGAAGGAAGAAGAAAAAAGATGAAGAAGGAAGCTATAGATTAAAACATTAAAGATCTGTCAGCCAACCAGAGTGGTGGGTTCTGATGAAACCCTAATTTAAACAGATGGTTTTTAGATACAACTTTAATAAGATAATTGGGAATTTGATCACTGACTAGAAGTGTGTGATGCTGGCGTAGAAATTCCTCTCCCTAACTATAGGGATTATTGTTAATTTGAGGGATATGATAATAGTCTTACACTTACCTTTTAGACACAGGTACTAAAATATTCATGGAAGAAATGATGGGATTCCTTGGATTTGCTGCAAGATAATATGGGAGCGTGGGTGGTGGGAGGATGAATGGAACCAGATTGGCTTACGTGGTGATTGTTGAAGCTGGTTCTGAGTACTTGGCATTTTGTTGTCTTAATCTACTTATGTTAGTACATCTTTGACATTTTCCATAATGAAAATTTCTAGAAAAAAAAAGTAAACTGGTAAATCCAACTTAATAAATTATTTTAAAACTTAAAATGCTTAAGGTATTTTAAAGCCTGAAAGGGTTGTTTAGTCCCAGTGAAGTTTAATTCTGGCTCAACATTTAGATCAAGTAGATATTGTCAGGATACTGATTGAAATCCAAGGTAAGTTTATATTCCATACCATTATGGAGACATTCTGGACTTAAAAGACATGTAAGAGATGGGGTCTTGCTACGTTGCCCAGGCTGGCCTCAAACTCCTGGGCTCAAGCAGTCCTCCTGCCTTAACCTCCCTCCTGCCTTAACCTCCCAAAAAGTACTGCTGTATTCTTTTTTGTATTAGTTGACTACTTAAAATCAAGATTTGCAGAAGAGAATGTTCTCTTTCTAGAATGTCTTAATACATTAAGTTGTTTAGGATAGTGTGCTTAATTACAAGAAGTCGCTCCTCCTTATCCCCACATGTTCCTCCTCACCTCAATTATTCTGTTGCATATATCTGTATTTTTTTTCCCAAGTAGGTGGGACTGCAGGCTCTCACCACAGTGCCCAGCCAGACTTTTTAATTTTTAAAGGCACTGGGAAAAGAAGAAAATTTGCCTTTAATCTAACTCATATTTTCTCTTAAGAGAAGACATGGCATGCACCCATAGTAGCCTCAAAAAGCCACAGCCCTTGTTGATGTTGTGAAGAAGAAGGGTCATGGGATCTCATAAGAAAGAGAGAAGTCGTCATTAACGCTGGTCAGGGAGTTAGGCAAATGTAGCCACAGTAGCCTTATAAGTTACTTTTTCATGTTTTCTGGGTCATTAGAGAGATTTTGTTCTTAATCTCAAAAAGTACTGCTGTATTCTTTTTTGTATTAGTTAACTACTTAGAATCAAGGTTTGCGGGAGAGAATGTTCTTTCTCTAGAATGTCTTGATGCATTAAGTTGTTTAGGATAGTGTGCTTAATTACTGATTTCTGTAGAAGTTAAGAACGCCAGTGTTACATCTTTCTTTGCCAAGCTCATCTCTTTCAGTTTCCAACTGTGTAAGGATGAGGGATGGAAGTGGAGGGGCCTTGTTTTGCTTTGGAAGCAGATATGATGCCAGGATGTTCTCACCTACTGAGGGCTTGTGGGTGTGGTGGGTCACTTAACAGAGCCGGCTTCCCTAGCCAGCCTTCTCTTTTCATCCTCTCCTGGACTTCTCCCATCTTTTAGACCCTTCCTTCCTAAAATTATTTAATGGCTTTGCTTCCATGACCTGTGTTCTCTCCCAGTGCACTTATCAAAAACCCATCTTGTTGCTGACCACTTTTAAATAGATGAAGTTCAACCATGAATGAACACAGGACTCTTTACTGAACTTTCAGCCTTGTTTTTCCAACTACATTGTATACGTATTCACCAAGAGGTTACTTAGGCTTTTTGAACTCAAATGTGATAAAGATTTAATTATGCACCCCCCTGCCACTTTATTTTATGTCTTCTGAATTCTGTTACCATAGAGAAACAAGTCAGAAACCACAGTCATAGAGTCATCAGCGATGTCTGCTCCTTCATGCCCCAACTGAATCCCCTAAATGCTTTTCTCAGTTTTCCTCTTCCCTGCATTTTCACTGCTAGCTCATGGCCCTGAAACCATAATTGCATTCCTGCCTCCAAATTCATCCTCTGATGTGGTCTCCGGAATGTTCTTTTTGAAATTCAAATTTGATGTTGATTTTTCTCCCACTTTAAAGCCTTCTGCAGTGGGCTCTGACCCTTTTTCATCAGGATAGTGCTGTCATCAAACTTGTGAGTATCTCCTTCAGTATGTGTCTTTATTATAAAATATATATTATTGCACTGATATATTAAATACCATAAATACACATATAAAATAGAAGCCTCTTATTATCTTTCATATAACAGAAATAGTTAGGATGGCTTATTATGCCTTCTGGTCTGACTGCTGAATGCTTTCCTACCCACTGGGCCTCTGTCAAGAAACCTCTCCTCCTTATCTCCACATGTTCCTCCACACCTCAATCATTCTGGTGCATATATATACACACACACACACACACACACACACACATACATACATACATACATACATACATACATATATATATATATATTTTTTTTTTTTCCAAGACAGAGTCTTGCTTTGTTGCCCAGGCTGGAGTGCAATGGCACAATCTTGGCTAACTGCAACCTCCGCCTCCTGGGTTCAAGCAATTCTCCTGCCTCAGCTTCATAAGTAGCTGGGACTATAGGCACCTGCCACCATGCCCTGCTGATTTTTTATATTTTTAGTAGAGACGGGGGTTTAGATTGTTTAGATTACACATTTAGATTGTTTCTATTTTTTAATTGTAAATATTATACCATTCTTGTGAAAAGAGTATATATTTCTCTTTGCTCATTTGTCCAGGTTTTTCTTGTAAGCTTAATAAATGTAGAATGCTGGGCCAAAGGCTATTATATTTTTAGGGCTTTTGATGAGCATTGTCAATTGCCAATTTGCCCACCAGAAAAGTGTCTATCAATCTGGTCCGCGGTAAAGTGAGAGGGAAAATGGGGTAGAAGATGAACCCACCAATCCATTTTTTTTCCTTAAACACACATGATGCAGAGACCATCGTTCTAATTGACAATGAAAATGTGCCAATTCCATGTGGGGCATTTTAAGGGAAAGAAGGTTTATAAGTTCTTGCTAGGTCAGTAATGATAGAGCTCATAATGGGCCAACCCACTTTTCAGACCTGTGATGACCTCACTGGGGTATGTTAGTTCCTGGAGTTCTACTGACATGATAAAATGTTATATACCAGTGGGCTGAAGTCATTGTATTTATTCAATCACTATACAAATTTCATATTAACTCAGAATGCCCTTTCATAATGCTTGTGGGATCTGAGTGGTTTGACTTCATATTTTTTGAGTTGTATTTGCAATAACATATCAGTTAATGATTTAGTGGAAGTGCTTGATTTTATGGGATTTCTTGGGTATGGATGGATGCCCAAATTTTGAGAGTGGTGCAGTCATTTCTCCCATGTTTTCAAAAGAGATAGAACGTATTTCAGGACATTTATAGAATGCTTTTTTCTCTGAGGACATGATGACTGACTATAATCAGCAATCTCTGATTTCTGCTCTGATGCTACCCTATTGCTTCAAGACGTGTGCAGATAATGGGGACATCTACTCTAAAGTTCTTGCCCCAAACTGAATTGAAACCCACTGTATAAAGATATTGTTATATAATTTTTATGCTATAATTCATATTTTCCATATAGTTTTAATACACTGTTATGTAAATTTTGCATTTCAGTCCATAATATTCTCATACAAAATAAAGTTTTAAAGTATTTGCCACCAAGTAAAATTGATATATAGTTGGTATACCAGGAAGCTGAACCATATTCTTTCCCTCACCACGCTGCCAGCACAGTCCCATACAGCATGTTACTCTACGTACGTTTACTTTTATATAAAACTTTATGGCAGACTTTAATCATTTCAGTCAATTCAGTCAAAATTTTTAAAGACTGACAACTTTTGAATTCCACAATTACTCAGAATCTTTGAATTAGAATCTTACTGTGAAAAATAAAAAATAATTCGGCAGTATTGGCAAAGAAAGTAAGCCATGACTAAACACTTCAAATATGATTGTAAAGCAACATGTTAATTTAAAAACGTGGGCCTTGTTTGATGTAATATGTCAATAGACATTGCAAATACTAAAATTTTGGAACCTTGAGGGAAATTGACTATATTGACTTTTATTTTGGCATGGAAAATGGGTTCACTGAGGACTCTGGGACATGGGGTTATCAGATTATTCAGTCAGCTGGTATTTACAGCACCGTGCTTGGTACTGTGGGAACACAGAAAAAACTGCACATTAAACCCTTTAAAGAATGAGGGATGAATCCCAAGCCCTCATCCATCTTCAGATTTGCAGATATACCATAACATGTAATTTCTTCATCTCTTTAATGTCTATTTATTTTATTGGGTAAGGGCTATCCCTTCCTTGTACCACTTGATCTTCACTTTCATTGCTAGCACTGACCGCTGGCTTTTTTCCAACAATCCCACAAAGAAATATGTTTGAAGTTTGCTTATAAGAGTTACTAGATAGTAAGAAAACAAAGCTGTCTTGGAATACAGATGTTTATTGGTTGGCTGGGCCTCATGTAACTAACACAGCCCAAGCTTGTGATTTGAATTTGCTTCTCAGCTAAGTGAGCTCTACTTGTCAGGGACTCTTCATCTGCAATTTGAAAATGCCAAGGGTCTATTTGAAAGAATCTGTTATTTGAGGAACAATGTCTTATTGAGAAAGCAAAACAGACTTTTGGAATATTTAAACAGTGAACATTAATATGTGATTAAATACCCAAATGAATGGGTGGTAGAAATAGTAATGGGTGTTGGCAATGAGAGAAAAAGAAGACTACACAGGGATATAATATGGAAAGGCTTCATGATTGGGTAAGATCTAAGAAGCCAAAACCGTATTTGAGCCACAAATATGGTTTTGAGCGTATTGCTAGTAGAGGTTTTGATGTTGGTAGTAGATGGAAAATAGGGTTTTTAACAAAGGTTACAGAATGAGTATGGCTTCAGAAACAGACGTAGACATGATACACTGAAGAGAAAGCAGGCCATCCTGGAGGCATGAAGACCAAAAATAGAAGGAGATAAGATTGGAAAAGCTGGAAAGACAAGATGCGGAGGGTCTTTCATGTCAAACTCAAGGCTTTAGACTTTACTCTGCAGATACTAAAAACCAGTTGGAGACGAGCGTGATTAAAACGAAGGTTGAAGGCCAGGTGCAGTGAGCCATGCCTGTAATCCCAGCACTTTCGGAGGCTGAGGTGGTAGGACTACTTGAAACCAGGAGTTAAGAGACCAGCTTAAGCTGCAGAGTAAGAGCCTATCACTACAAAAAAATAAAGTAATAAATTAGTCAAGCCTGCACACCTATATTCCTAGCTACTTGGGATACTGAAGCAAGAGGATTGCTGGAGCCCAGGCTTTCCAGGAGGTAGTGAGCTGTGATTGTACCACTGCACTGCAGCCTGGGTGACAAAGTGAGACCCTGCCTCTTAAAAAAAAGAAAAGAGAAAAAACCCAAAACAGCAACAAAAAGGTTAAGGGCATCTCTGCACATGAATTGGTGATGAGTAATTTAGTGCTGTATTTTCTCTCTATTTATTTGGAACCATATAAATCTACCTTTCAGTACAAAAGGGCACTGGGTCACATTTAGGTGACACATTTCCTCTCCAAATCCCAGAGAACTTCAGGAAGTGGTGGGGATGATTCAGCAAGCAGGCATCTTCCTGACCATGTGATGGTTGTGGCTGGATAGAGCTCTTTTTGCCAGGCTATGAGAACAATCTTTCCGTAATTTCTGTTGACACTTACTCAGTGTTTTCTCAGATGGAAACTTGGTGGGTATAACACTAGATGAGAATAAACTTGGAAGATTTAAGGTCTCTTTGCTAAGTCTTCATCCTGAAGCCTTTCTGAAGGACCTGAACTTCTTGGACAGGCTTTCCTTACCAAGGAAAAGATAGACTTTGGTCAGTTATTTTCTTTGATTACTTATGATAAAAAATAAAGAATATGACATCCATAGGCTTTTATATTCCCAATACCCCAAGATTAGCTTTAACCTTACAAGGGTCGTAAAAGTCTGTGGAAGTCCGTGTATAGTCTTATTTTAGGTATCTTAACCTAAATTGTGCAGAGGTATATTTTACTGGATTTACCTAACATAACAGACCTTTTGAGATTTTCTTTTATTTTATATAATTTATAAAATGGAAAGTATTATCAACATAGCATAAAGATTAAGAAATGAGCTCTGGAACTGTACTGCCTGGGTTCTGGTCCTGATTTCTCCACTACTTAACATTGGGCAAGTTATTTAACCCCTCTGCCTTGATTTTCTCATTTAGAAGATGGAAATAATTTACTTCTTTCCTAGGGTTTTGTCAGAATTAAATGAACGAATTTGTTGTTTATTTACTAAGAGTAAAGCTCTTAGAATATTGCCTGGTATGTAAGTTCCCAACAAATATTGCAATTAGTGTATCATAAAGGAAAAAATTAAAGCAGTTAAAGATTAAGTGACTTAGGTAGTTATCTGGCAACATGACTAAACCAGAATTCGCATTTCTTATTTTAAGACAGTCTACTGAAGTAGCTGGTTTTTTAGACCAGAGGTCAGCAAATGTTTTCTTAAAAGTCCAGCTATAAACATTTTATACTTGTGGGTCTTACGGTCTCTGTTGCCACTACTCAACTGTGTCATTGTGACTTGCAAAGATCAACCACAGACAAAATGTAAATGTACAGGTGTGGCTGTGTTCCCATAAAATTTTATTTACAAAAACAGGTGGCAGACCACATTTGGCCTGCTTACAAACCCTTGCTTTAGACACTTAAGTCCTATCTTAAAAGAGACAATAGATTCCTTTAGATTTGAAGCATGAAATATGGCATTACGTATTATGATAATCAGAAACTTTGCTTCCTAATGATTGTTTAACATGTTAGTTATGATGGTCATACTTTAGGATATCAAAGGGATTTAGAAAATAAGCAGTAGTGACAAATGTGTTTTCTACCTCAAAGGGATCCATAGAAATTACTTATTTAACAGTTGGAGAATTATCTTGGAATTTGAGGCCTGAGGTCTTGGGCAGGATGTTAAGAGTTTGTTTGATTAAATGGGCACAAATATAGCCTGGTTTCTTTTTTGCTTCTCTGTGTAAGGGATAGGTTTGTGAGTCAAATAAAAAGCTATTTGTGATTACGCTTGTCATTACACTAAGGGTTTTTCTTCTAGGAATGTTGTTTGCATAGGTTTGGACTTTTTTTTACGGCTTTTCAGTTCGATAATGTGTTCTTGTTTTCAAACTAAAGTTGTCATTGAGCCTTTTTGTGAGTGGCTATGTTGGTTAGTTAGTATTTATAGCTTAAGTCTGTTTCGGAGGAAATGACTAAAGTCTCTTTGCATTTGATCAAAACTGTGGAACAAAGGGCATCTTTGACTTTCTTAAACAAGGCCTATGATGAAAACTCAAAAAATATAATGGTTCATGTTTATAAATGTTTTTGGGTATTCAGTCCCGGTTGGGCCAAATAATTGGAGCTCTGTGCTGAGGGAGGGGTTGAATATGCTCAATTCCTGTTAGTTACTGTGAATTTCTCTGGAGCACATTCAGGCAATGCTTATTTTCTCATAATGCTCCCCCTATTCCCCCTCCCCTGCCTTTTTTCTATTTTATATATTGTTTTGAATTGGATTTCATAGAACATAGGATTTTTTTTTCTTCTTTTTAAACTGTTCTATTAATTTTCTCCTTTCTCATTCCTAGCTAAAAGCCCTGACCCAGGTAAAGCATGTAAACCTTCTTGCACATGGAATTCCAGCAAAGAGGTTGGTGGAAATCCTGGCAGGGCCTGGGAAATGACTGACTTGCAGAAACCCCTGTGTTTTGTTCACTCCTGGAGACCTCTACTTCTCTATCTTGTGAATATCTACAGGTCCCCCCACACGCTAATCTTGTCCTCTTGCTGTTGGCTCAGTCCTCATGGAAGAGTAGGTGCCCTTCCTTCTGCTCATGATGTTCCAACGCAGGAGATGAGGGGGCTGAGTAGGGAAGAAGAGAAGGCTTAGCTCCTGTCTGCCCAGACCCAGGCTGACTTCTGCCCTGGGACTCAGGCGAGGACTCCTATTTTAACATAAAGGCCCTGTGACAGGTGGTGGTTGGATTTTGGTGTTAGATCAGCTGTGTTGTAGACTGACTGGGATTTTCTGCACTAGCTTTTAATCTAATTATCACTTGGTTACATTGATTGTTTCAGCTCTTTCATAAGCAGCTCAGGGAACCACTTCTCCAACTAAATCTCAGGTCTAAGTATGAAACAGATGTAAGTGAAATCGCTCTGCCCACTGCTGCACATCCACTCACCTCTGTTTCTGCTCTCAGAAGCAACTTAGCATGGGATTCCTAGGAGTTCACTTTGAAAACTGCTCGTTAATAGAACTGTTTACTTTCAGAGCACATCCTAGACTGACTGACTTACTGACTGACTTATTTATTTAGAGATAGAGTCTCACACTGTCAACAAGGCTAGAGTGCAGTGGTGCTATTTCAGCTCACTGCAACCTCCGCCTCTTGGGTTCAAGCGATTCTCCTGCCTCAGCCTCCTGAGTAGCTGGGATTGCAGGTGCACCACCACACCCAGCTCTATTTTTGTATTTTTAGTAGAGATGCAGTTTCACTATGTTGGTCAGGCTGGTCTTGAACTGCTGACCTCGTGATCCACCCGCCTTGGTCTCTCAAAGTGCTGGGATTACAGGTGTGAGCCACTGCGCCTGGCCTCATCCTAGTCTTAAAATTGAGCTTGCCTATGTATATATCCAAAATTGCTTAAAATTTGCTGGGATTGGTGTGTATATATGAGCCATATATGAAGCCAGTTGTAGGAGAAAGTAAATTGGACAGATGTTTACCTGATGCAATTTGATGGGGTGTTGAGAAATTCCATGATGACAATCCACACCTCCATTCATTCCTGAAATTCCATAGTCAGTAATGCATTTTATTTCCCTGTTAAGCACTTGCCTTTTCTGAAGCGTTTTTAAAATAAAAATGTCCTCATAAAGGATATCTGTTAAGTTGTTGCAACCTTGGAGCTGATCCTTTCGCTCCCCTACTTGATTAAAAATCTTGAATTAATGAATTTTCAAAAGGACAGATAGAGGAAGGAAACAGCCACATCCATACATCACAATTTTGTGTAGGACTGGCCTTGACTATGTATGCATTTGTGAAACGTGTGGGAATATCTCTTGTATTTAACCTGGAGACATCTTGGTTTCTCCTTTGGATGGAGGTGGTTCTGAGACATTTGAAGAGAGGGCTTCTCAAAAGGAACTTTTATTGTTCTTACATATTCTTTTAGTTCAAAAATATATTTTATTTTATTTTTGTATCCTGGTAAGGATGTATGTGCCCATATATACTAATGGGGATTTCCCCCTAAGTATTAGTTGTTTAAAAGAGATAAGAGAATCAGAAGCACAAGTCTGAAAAGCAGTGTATGTATTTCTACATATTGTCTACAACTTGTTCCTGTTGGACAATAAAATAATTGTGGATATTTCCTATTTTTTTCAACCTTAATGACAAAATATTGTAAAACTATGGTCCATTCATTTACTCAACAAACATTCATAGAGTACTTACCATGTGCTACTAGTACTTTGTGCTATAAAAATTAATGACAGTGGTTTCAGTAGAAACATCAGTCATCAGGGAATATTTGAGGTCCAGTAACTGAGGAAGGGAAGACGAGAAGGGTGGAGTGCTGGATTGGGAAGAAGGAAGAAGGAGGATAGGTGAGAAAGGATGGAAGTCCTTAGCACATGTTGTTTTTAATTACACTCATGTTATCTAGTTTGATGTTCTTTATATAATCAGCCATTTGTCGCTTTTTTCTTCTGGTGTGCTATAATTTGAAATCAGTTTTAACTTGTAGTTTTTGTATTTGTTTCTTTTCAGTATCAAAGAACTTGTGGATCAGTTCACTAAGTACATCCAAGATTTGAAGAACTGAAAAAAAAAATTAGTATTAAACCTGCTTTTTAAAAACGTAAGTGAACTCACTTCTGGCCATGGTTCATTTCAGACCTCTAAGGCCTGCAATTACCTCTCAGTGTGTGTGAATTTTTTTCCAGCAGTAAAGTTACTTGACTCTAGTGAGTCTGCTTATTAAGTTTAGGGGTGTTTGTATCCACTCCCCCATTTAAAACTTGTAAATTTTAAGGGTAGTATGACTAACATAGGTGGCTGTCGGAGTAAGATGTGGTGTGGCAGGCAATGAGCCAGTCTTCATTTGGCACTGAGAAGGAAAACACAGACCTGGTAGCACATGAAATAAAAAGCACAGCCCTCTTCTCGAGTCCTTCATCACTCTTCACCTCACAGACCATTTTTACCCCCTTATCTACCCCAGTGAGAATTGCTGGTTGACCCATTAATGACCCAGTAGGCTTACAATGTGAGGTGGTGGTTTCTCACAAATATATTTACCCACTTTCTCCTATTTCTCTTGCTCAGTAATAATAACTACTATTTATTGAGTTTCTACCAAGTGACAAGCATTTGATTAATTCAATTCCATATTCATTCTACAAATAGTTTTTCTGAGTGCTTGGTGTGTACCAGGCACAGCCCTGACACTACTTATTACCTTATCCTCATGGCACCCATGCAGGGTAAGAGTTAACACTTCAGTGATTTAGATGAGGGTACAAGAGAGGTAAGGAGTGTGTTGACGGTCACCTAGTGAGTGTGAATGTAGAGCTGTCTGACTTTCTCTGATTTGCCATATCCTAAAGTGTGTTTACATGCTCTTCCTGGCATGGATGTCAATAAGACATTGGAACCTCCTGGATTGTGTTCATAATAGGAATGTGACTCTCATCCTTCTAAACCTTGGCTGGAGTCACAAAAGCAAGGAAGTTAGGGAAACATCCTCTCACACAGCTATGGTACCTTTGTGGGGAGTTAAGAGATCTGATGTCTGGTTCCATTCCTTTCATGAATTTCCTCCGTGTCTATGAGCTATCTAAGCTCCATGGGAAACAGTTGATCTTATGCCAACCAAGGGGGCACGGATGGACCAGTTGCTCCCAAGGGTCCATCTCAGCTCTTTGCTGAAGGAACGTATGCATGGAGGAAAGTGCACACATCAGTAAGTGGATGGTTTGATGGAATTAATGTCACAAAGTGGACACACCTCTGCAATCAGCACCTTGATTAATAGAAAATTAACAGCAGCCCAGAGCCCTCCTCCCCTCATGCTCCAGAAGCAACCAATATCCTGCCTTGTGATGCCTTTGTTTAGTTTGTTTTTGTGACTAGAATCATCCAGTGAATATTCTTTGTGTGTGTCTAGCTTGTTTTGCTGATTATATTTGTGAAATCTACAATATTGTATACAATATTTTTTGCATTCTCTTTGCTCTAATGCTCTTCAACTGTATGCCTATTTTACAGTTGCTGAATATTTAGATAGTCTCCTGTTTGGGCATATTACTAATAGTGCTCCTGTGAATGTGTTGTGCATATCTTTTTTTTTTTTTTTATTGTACTTTGGGCTCTGGGGTACATGTGCACATCCTGAATCCTGCAGGATTGTTGCATAAGTACATACATGCCATATCCCTCACCCTCCATCCCCTACATCAGGCATTTCTCCCAGTGTTATCCCTCTCTGTCTGCCCCACCCCTCTCTGTCCCTCCCCTCCCCTCCACCTCCCCACCTAGCCCAGTGAGTGTTGTTCCCGTCCCTGTGCCCAAGTGTTCTCACTGTTTATCACCCACCTATGACTGAAAACATGCAGTGTTTGATTTTCTGTTCTTGTGTCAGTTTGCTGAGAATCATGATTTCTAGATTCATCTATGTCTCTACAAAGGACATGAACTCATCATTTTTTCTGGCTGCATAGTATTCCATGGTGTATATGTGCCACATATTCTTTCTCCAGTCTATCATTGCTGGGCCTTTGGATTGATTCCAGGTCTTTACTAAACAGCACCACGATGAACATATGTGTGCATGTGTCTTTATAATAGAAAGATTTATAATCCTTTGGGTATATACCCAGTAATGGGATTGCTGGGTCAAATGGAATTTCTATTTTTAGGTCCTTGAGGAATCACCACACTGTCTTCCATATGCGTTGAATTAATTTACACTACCACCAACAGTGTAAAAGTGTTCCTTTTTCTCCACATCTTCTCCAGCATCTGTTGTCTGCAGATTTTTTAATGATTGCCATTCTAACTGTCGTGAGATGGTATCTCAATGTAGTTTTTATTTGCATTTCTCTAATGACCAGTGATGATGAGCACTTTTTCATATGTTTGTTGGCTGTATAAATGTCTTTTGAAAAGTGTCTGTTCATATCCTTCACCCACTATTGAATGTGTTTGTTTGTTTGTTTCTTGTAAATCTGCTTTAGTTCTTTGCAGATTCTGGATATTAGCCCTTTGTCAGATGGGTAGATTGCAAAAATTTTTTTCCATTCTGTTGGTTGCTGGTTCACTCTAATGATTATTTTTTTTGCTGTGCAGAAGCTCTTAAGTTTAATTAGATCCCATTTGTCTATTTTGGCTTTTGCTGCCTTTGCTTTTGGTGTTTTAGTCATGAAATCCTTGCCTGTGCCTATGTCCTGAATGGTGTTGCCTAGGTTTTCTTCTAGGATTTTTATGGTGTTAGTTCTTATGTTTAAATCTTTAATCCATCTGGAGTTAATTTTTGTATAAGGTGTAAGGAAGGTGTCCAGTTTCAGCTCCCTGCATATGGCTAGCCAGTTTTCCCAACATCATTTGTTAAACAGGGAATCCTTTCCCCATTGCTTTTTTCCAGTTTGTCAAAGATCAGATGGTTGTAGATGTGTGCTGTTATTTCTAAGACCTCTGTTCTGTTCCCTTGGTCTATATCTTTGTTTTGGTCCAAGTACCATGCTGTTTTGATTACTGTAGCCTTGTAGTTTAGTTTGAAGTCAGACAGCATGATGCCTCCAGCTTTGTTCTTTTTGGTTAGGATCGTCTTGGCTATGTGGACTCTCCTTTGGTTCCATATGAAGTTTAAAGTGGTTTTTTTCGAGATCTGTGAAGAAGGTCAGTAGTAGCTTGATGGGGATAGCATTGAATCTATAAATTACTTTGGGTAGTATGGCCATTTTCATAGTATTGATTCTTCCTAACCATGGGCATGGAATGTGTCCTCTCTTATTTCCTTGATCAGTGGTTTGTAGTTGTCCTTGAAGAGATCTTTTACATCCTTTGTTAGTTGTGTTCCTAGGTATTTTATTCTCTTTGTAGCAATTGTAAATGTGAGTTCATTCATGATTTGGGTCTCTGTTTGTCTGTTGTTTGTGTATAGGAATGCTTGTGATTTCTGCATATTGATTTTTTTATCCTTAGACTTTGCCAAAGTTGCTTATTAGCTTGAGGAGGTTTTGGGCTGAGATGATGGGGTCTTCTAAATATACAATCATGTCGTCTGCAAATAGGGACAATTTGATTTCTTCTTTTCCTAATTGAATACACTTTATTTCTTTTTCTTGCCTAATTGCTCTGGCGAAAACTTCTAATACTATACTGAATAGGAGTGGTGAGAGAGGGCATCCTTGTCTAGTGCCAGTTTTTAAAGGGAATCCTAGTTTTTGCCCATTCAGTATGATATTGGCTGTGAGTTTGTTGTAAATAGCTTTTATTATTTTGAGATATGTCCATCGATACCTAGTTTATTGAGAGTTTTTAGCATAAAGGGCCGTTGAATTTTGTTGAAGGCCTTCTGTGCATTTATTGAGATAATCATGTGGTTTTTGTCGTTGGTTCTGTTTATGTGGGATGGATTGCATTCATAAATTTGCGTATGTTGGACCAGCTTTGCATCCCAGGGATGAAGCCTACTTGATCATGGTGGATAAGCTTTTTGATGTGCTGTTGGATTTGGTTTGCCAGTATTTTATTGAAGATTTTTGCATCGACGTTCATCATGGATATTGGCCTGTAGTTTTCTTTTTTAGTTTTGTCTCTGCCAGGTTTTGGTACCAGGATAATGCTGGTCTCATAGAAAGAATTAGGGAGGACTCCCTCCTTATGTATTGTTTGGAATAGTTTCAGCAGGAATAGTACCAGCTCCTCTTTGTATGTCTGGTAGAATTTGGCTGTGAACCCGTCTGGACTTGGACTTTTTTTGGTTGGTAGGCTATTAATTGCTGTCTTGACTTCAGACCTTGTTATTGGTCTATTCAGGGTTTCAACTTCTTTCTGGCTTAGTCTTGGGAGTGTGCAAGTGTCCAGGAATGTATCCATTTCTTCCAGATTTACTGGTTTATGTGCATTGAGCTGTTTGTAGTAATCTCTGATAGTAGGTTTGTATTTCCGAGGAATTGGTGGTGATCTCCCCTTTTTCATTTTTTATTGCATCTATTCGATTATTCTCTCTTTTCTTTTTTATTAGTCTAGCTAGCAGTCTGTCTATTTTGTTGATCTTTTCAAAAAACCAGCTCCTGGATTTATTGATTTTTTTGAAGGGTTTTTTGTGTCTCTATCTTCTTCAGTTTTGCTCTGATCTTAGTTTTTCTTGTTTTCTGTTTGCTTTTGAGTTTTTTTGATCTTGCTCCTCTAGCTCTTTCAATTTTGATGATAGGTTATCGATTTTAGATCTTTCCTTGTTTCACATGTGGGCATTTATTGCTATAAATTTCCCTCTAGACACTGCTTTAAATGTGTCCCATAGATTCTGGTACATTGTGTCTTCATTCTCGTTGGTTTTGAAGAACATTTTTATTTCTGCCTTCATTTAATTGTTTATCCATTAATCATTCAGGAGCAAGTTGTTCATTTTCCATGTGATTATGCGGTTTTGAATGCTTTTCTTAATCCTGAGTTCTAATTTGATTGCACTGTGGTCTGAGAGACTGTTTCTTATGATTTCCGTTCTTTTGCATTTGCTGAGGAATGATTTACTTCCAATTACGCAGTCACTTTTAGAGTAAGTGTGATGTGGTACTGAGAAGAATGTGTATTCTGTGGATTTGGGGTGGAGTGTCCTGTAAATGTCTGTTAGGTCTGCTTGGTCCAGATCTGTGTTCAAGTCCTGGATATCCTTGTTGACTTTCTGTCTTGTTGATCTGTCCAATATTGTCAGTGGAGTGTTAAAGTCTCCCTCTATTATTGTGCAGGAGTCTAAGTCTCTTTGTAGGTCATTAAGAACTTGCTTTATGTTCTGGGTGCTCCTGCATTGGGTGCATATGTATTTAGGATAGTTAGCTCTTCTTGTTGCATTGATCCTTTTACCATTATATGATACCCTTCTTTGTCTCTTTTGATTTTTGTTGGTTTAAAGTCCATTTTATCAGAGTCTAGTATTGCTACCCCTGCTTTTTTTTTTGCTCTCCATTTGCTTGGTAAATCTTCGATCCCTTTATTCTGAGTCTGTGTGAGTCTTTATATGTGAGATGGGTCTCCTGAATACAGCACACCCATGGGTCTTGACATTTTATCCAGTTTGCCAGCCTGTGTCTTTTGATTGGGGCATTTAGGCCATTTACATTCAACATTAATATTGTTATGTTTGAATTTGATCCTGCCATTTTGTTACTGGCTGGTTGTTTTGCCCATTATTTGATTCAGTTTCTTCATTGTGTCATTGTACTTTACCATTTGGTATGCTTTTGCAGTGGCTGGTACTGGTTGTTCATTTCCATGTTTAGTACTTCCTTAAGGAGCTCTTGTAAGGCAGGTCTTGTAGTGATGAAATCTGTCAGTAATTGCTTGTCCGTAAAGGATTTTATTTCTCCTTCACTTATGAAGCTTAGTTTGGCCAGATATGAAATTCTGGGTTGTAAGTTCTTTTCTTTAAGGATGTTGAATATTGGCCCCCACTCCCTTCTAGCTTGTAGGGTTTCTGCAGAGAGATCTGCTGTGAGTCTGATGATCTTTCCTTTGTAGGTGGCTCATCCTTTCTCTCTGGCTGCCCTTAGGATTTTTTCCTTCATTTCAACCCTGGTGAATCTGACAATTATGTGCCTTGAGGTTGCTCTTCTTGAGGAGTATCTTTGTGGTGTTCTCTGAATTTCCTGGATTTGAATGTTGGTCTGCCTTGTTAGGTTGGGGAAGTTCTCTTGGATAATATCCTGAAGAGTGTTTTCCATGCATTCTTCCTGTCACATTCAGGTATGCCAATCAAGCGTAGATTGGGTCTTTTGACATAATCCCATAGTCCTTGGAGGCTTTGTTCATTTCTTTTCACTCTTTTTTCTCTAATCCTGCCTTCTTGTTTTATTTCATAGATTTGATCTTCAATCTCTGATATCCTTTCTTCTGCTTGATCAATTCAGCTGTTGGAACTTGTGTATGCCTCGTGAAGTTCTTGTGCTGCGTTCCTCAGCTCCATCAAGACATTTATGTTTTTCTCTAGGCTGATTATTTTAGTTAGCATTTCATCTAACTTTTTTTCAAGGTTCTTAGTTTCCTTGCATTGGGTTAGAACATGGTCTTTTAACTCAGAGAAGTTTGTTATTACCTATCTTCTGAAGCCTGCGTCTGTCAATTTGTCAAACTAGTCCTCTGTCTTGTTTTGTTCCTTGATGGTGAGGAGCTGTGATCCCTGGGAGGAGGAGAGGTGTTCTGGTCTTTGATGGATTCATCCTTTTCGTGCTTTTTTTTCCCATCTTCTTGGATTTATCTCCCTTTGATCTTTGACATTGGTGATTTCGGGAGGAATCAGCCTACATTCTTTTTGTTGAGGTTGGAGCTATATCTTTTTTGGCCTGTAGAGGTGCTGCTGGGCTGCCTTGTATTCAGTCAGGCTGCTGGGTGGGTGGTCTTCCCCTGCAGTTTGTTTGCAGGTGAGATGAGCCCCGCCTTCACAATCGTGTCTCTCCTTCCTGGAGCTCAATCTTCCCGGTTGGGGTCAAACTGATGTTTTTGCTGGGAAGCTCTCCAGAGCGCTGGCTTCCGTTTGAGTTTTGGAGGGGTAGGGCTGCCAGGCCTTATAGCCCGTTTCCCTGCTTTCAACTCTCCCTCTTTCTGTGGGATAGGTAGTTTCATCCCGCTCACTAGTCCACACTTCCCTCCAGGTCTGTGCCAACTTGCGGCACCAGGCGGAAGCCATCGCTCAGATTTGCAGTGACAACTCATAGCCCCCCTCAGTCTGGCAGGGCTCTCGTGGACCGTGGGTTACAGGGGATGAGGGAACCACAGGATTGAAATCAGAGGACCGAGGGAGTGAAGTCAAGGTGGGATTGGCCCACCCTGTCTCCGTTCGCCCTCCCTGGGCTGCACTCCTCCTGCTTCTCTGCTCGCCTTCTCTGTGCTATTTTCAGAATCCTACCAGTCCCACAGCGACAAATCCAGCACCTCACCTGGAATCGTGAAGTCCTCTAGCCCTCTGCATCTCATGCGCTAGGAGCTGCCTTCCGATGTTGCCTCCTCTTGACCATCTTGGTACCCCCGGTTGTGCATACCTTTTCGTGATGATTGTATTTTGTTTGTTCAGGGACTAGTCATTTTAATTCGTTGGCACTTTGGAATAATGTTGAACTTTAGGTAGCCAAGTGATTTGTCTGCTTCAGTGTGATGTTCTAATGTGCTTACTCAACAGGACCAGATGAAGATGTGTTTGTAGATTACTCTTGCGGGGTGTGGCCAGGTGGAAGCCCTCTCTGATACAATAGCTTATTGTCCTGGCAGAGAAGGGCTTTGGTTGTGTACAAGGAGGGACTATGTAGGGGAAGAGAAAATAGATCCAAAAGAGAGATGTGTCTGGATTCCCATAGAAACTGTCTGGATAACCTGCAAATCAGATTAAGAACCTGGAAAAGTAAGAGCCCCAGGGGAGACTCAGCTTATGAGACCTGAGGTGTCTAGGAAGATGAATAGAGAAAGAAAAATTGAGGCAGACCTGAGCTCAGAAGGGGCTCTCAAAGAATTTTCTGAGCAAATTCATTAAGTCTAACTTGTTTTAAGGAAGTTTTGAAAAAACAATTCTTCAAAGTATGAATCTTGAGCCAAGATTGAACTTAAAAGTATAGAACTAGGAAAAAATGTATTTTCCCAGACAAATGGGGGATGTGAGCATGTGGGCTTTGCCTTCAGACCTTCCTGCATTCAGATCACAATTCCACCACTTTCTTGTCTCAGGACCTCTCTGGCTCAGCTTCCACATCTGTAAAATGGGGTGTTAAAAGGTCCACCTCTAAGATGCCCCCAAAATTTCCTGTAATACAACAGTATTAGCAGTATGCTTCAGGACATAGAGATCTAGCACTAAAAATGATATTTCTTATTCTTGTTCCTAAGATTATTGATTTATATCTGATATTTTATGAGAGTTTTCAGTTTACTTTTTAAAAATATGAGACTTTGGTTTTTAATTTATTTTAAGTGTGGTGAGTACTAACAAAAATGTTTTCTACTTGCCTCACCTTAGACTGAAACTCAGAGGAAGGATGAAAGGAGACATTTGTCCATGTGTCCTTGGCATGTCCCTCCCCAGGGTGAGTCAGTGAAGACACTCCTGGCTGTCTGAACTGGTTTACTTAGTTCAAAAAGAGACCAGTGGAGCTTTGTGGGAAACTAGGTTTATTTTGCACAAATGAAATTTGTAATTTTATACATTATCTTATACTCTCTCTCTCTTTTTTTTTTTTTTGAAAGACAGCGTCTCCGTTTGTTGCCCAGGCTGGAGTACAACGGTGTGATCCTTGCTAACTGCAGCCTTGAGCTCCTGGGCTCAAGTGATCCTCCCACCTTAGTCTCCTGAGTAGCTGGGACTACAGACGTGTGCCAACATGCCCGCTTGTTTTTAAAGTTTTTTAGAGACAGTCTTGTTTTATTGCCAAGGCTAATCTTGAACTCCTGGCTGCCCACCTTGGCCTCTCAAAGAGCTGAGATTACAAGTGTGAGCCACTGCTCCTGGCTGTACTTTTAGTCTTAGGTGTTCTGGCAACTGGCAAATATATGAAATTTCATTTGCCTAAAAGTGCAGGGAACACCCTATTCTCTCCTCTGTGTCAGTGGT
Organism: Sapajus apella; assembly: GCF_009761245.1. Lineage (NCBI taxonomy): Eukaryota > Metazoa > Chordata > Mammalia > Primates > Cebidae > Sapajus > Sapajus apella. Next base: position 1,679,389 of record NW_022436942.1, on the reverse strand, counting down.
CCTTGGGTTCATGGATGATAGTGGTGAAAGCTGTCTGATTATACCACTTCTGAGGCTGAATGCACCCAGACACAAGAATGAGGTGGAAGCCCCTTGTCCAGTTTCATCTCTGCCTTCTCTTCATTAGGCCAAGGAAGGCCATGGAACTGTACTGTTACCACTTCACTCAGGCCTGCCTGTATCATCCCTCCACCTTGTAGCATAGTGGTTTGTAAGTAGGAAATTTGTAGCCACTGAGATGATGTCATCCCCAAAGAAAAGCATCTACTGTGGCTTTATCCTTTACACCCTTTTCTCTGTACCCATTTTGTAGTCTTTATCACTTTCATTATTATGTGGGGATTGGGGCTTTCTGTCTCCTGACTATCTTTTGTGAACTAAATATTATTTTAGGCAGTTCGTACTAAAAATTCTAAAAATACTGCTTGAGGATGGCAGTCTTATTTGGAATTGTGTCACCTGTGGTTTATCTTGTGCTTAATTGATTCATGATAATTTGGACAATAAATAAATGATTTTCTTTTCATCATGTAACTCACAAAATGTTTTCCTTTTCATGTTTTTTCTTTAGTGCTCTCTCCTTTTCCTGCCAAATATCTAGGCTCACTTTACCATCAGATAGAGATTTAGTTGGGCTTTTAGAACTTTCTCTTCAAGCAGATGCCGTGTGTGTGTGTGTGTGTGAAGTTTGTGGGCTGTTAGAAGCTATTTGCTCATCTTGTCAAAGCCAGAGCAGTCTTTTCATTCTCAGTTGCTTTGCTTTCTCCTCACCTCTTGGGAAATTGGCAGCCAGTGACTTTGATTTTTTTTTTCTCTATGAGACAAATATGCTAGCGTATAACTAGACAGAGGAACAGTTTACACATTTAGCAAATGATCAAATAGTGGTGTGTTTGTGTGTGTGTGTGTGTGTGTGTGTGTGTGTGAATACATACGGACTCTATAACTGAGCAAGTGGTGTTTTTCTCTCAAGTCTCCATGCATTTATGCATTTAATTAGGAGGCCTAAGTATCTATGATGGCTTTTAGATATGTAGCTTCAACAGTTTTTTAAGAAGGAGGAAGAGGTTCCAAGACAATTTTGACTCTTATTTAGTGGATGTGTGGTTTAATGTTATGATATTTGGGGGAAACCTGGGTTCTGACTCCACGTTTCAGTGGCCGTAGTTTCCCATTGCTTCAGGAGTAGAGAAGTGGGGAAGGGATTTCAATAGTTCTTAAAGCTATTATTTAGCAGTAGCTCGAGGCTGTGTGCATCATAATTGAAGAAATGAGATAGGGTCCCCTGGGTGTGCTCTGCATTCCTTCCATTCCATGATGCCGTTCTAGTCTCCTGGTCAAATCACAGCCCAGAGCTGCTTCAGCCAAGAGGAGACTTAAATTAGGGATGTGCAATCTTCAGCCATGGTAGCAGGATCCATTTAGTTTCTAGGCAGAAGACAGCATGTGCTATCTCTGCAGAAATTATGGCAACTTTCAGATTGAAATAGCCCTGAGAGTTTCTTGTGACTATTACCTTGAGCTGAGGTATAATCCCTTACCAGTGGTGGAATCCTAACTACAGTACAACAGTTGATTGTATTCTGTGTTCTCATTTGTGGTTCGGAACACAAATTGTTATTGTTCATCAGCTTTTCTTGTTTTTTACCTAATTCCTTTATGGCTGTAGTAGTAGTTATATGCTTGGCTTGACATAATGAGGCTATTTGACACTGTGATATTAAGATATTTTCAAGGAACAGTCATCAGCTGTCTTTCTGGGTTATTCTGGGCATTTTGTACTCTATTTTGGATCTAACTTTTCTTGCTCTTGATTTCTGATTAGCTGTTCTTCCTCCTTGCCTTGGCCTCTCAACTTGCTTGGAAACTTTATCAACAGATTTTCACTTGGACGACTGCTTTGTTCAACAAATAAACATTATCTCAACCTTGGGGAAGAGTTAAGAAGACACAGGATGGAATGCTCTGTTAGACATTCTGGTTCTAAGCATGGAATTCCTGGAGCAGGGAAGCTGGCTTCCAATACATTGATGTCCAGAAGTTGTTTTCCTGCTTGAGGAGGGGAGGTCACATTTCTACCAAGAGTAATGTGAATTCTGGGGCATTTTCAAAACTTTTGGATGATTTCGTGAGATTTAAATTGTGTTATTTTTGATGAAGTTTTAGCAACTAAAGAGCGTATTATTTGCTTAGAAGAGTTGGATTTTTGGTTCTTTGTGGTGTACATTGGTCTTGCCTGAGGTCACACAGAGGCCTTTCAACAAGGTTGGGCCTACTCTGTAGTTGAGATAGTTGAAACCAAGTATCAGGGAGGAAATAAGAGTGGCAGACCTTAAAGTATTAGATTTCTCACAAGAGAAAACATCAACACCCAATAAAAATCCGTTTACCTTCACCCACAGTCCCCCTGGCCTGTGGATGTCTTTCTCCTCTTGTTAGCCAGCAGAACAGCAATCTCTTCTAAGACTGTGAGTGATTTGAGGGAGCCAGAAAACACCAAGTACCTCTATCCAGAGGGTGACTTTTATTTCCTCACTTTGTGGCCTTACTGAATTCTCAGAAGGTAAAGCTGAAAGAACTGAGAGTGAATGGCTGGGTTTTTGCATTCTTTACCTAATACAATCAGTTGATTTTTTTTTTTTTTTTTTATGGTAGTTGTGTGTTTGATTGTGAACACTGAATGACCAAATACGTTTCCTAGGGGAAATGCAGAGGGAGGTTCTTGCAAGTCTTTGGCCACAATGCTTTTGCCAATGGATCAATACAGAACCTTGTTTTATGTGTGTTTCTGTTTAGACACCGTTTTCACATATGTTGTTGAGTCATTAACACTGACACAGCCAATAGCTCTGTAACTTAGGCCTGAAGGAAGCTGACCTCACACACTGGTTTCATCCTTGAGACACGGCCATGTTGCCTCAGGAACACCAGGCAGCACTTCAGCACTGTGCTTGGAGCCATTTTAAACAGCACGGTGATCGACAAGCACAAAGATATGAAAAACGTGGCACAGAATAGACCGTGAATAGGACACTATGGCAGGAGGGCTGCGCTCCTGCAAGAAAGCGGAGCATTGCCTTGTTCAACCTGAGCTGGGAACTCTGCGAGGGTGACTCAGAATTCTCGCTGCTCTGAGTGTGTCCGTGAATGAGTGTGAAGGTCCTAATGTGGGGGTTGCAAACAAATTTTAGCAAGTGGGCCAATTCGCATATGTCAACTGTATAATAGAAGCAGAGTAATCCCAATTGTTGTGACAGGAAGCTTTCTCAGTCCCACTCTGTGGTTAATGTAGAAAACCAATCATTTAGGGTAAAATGAACTGTAAGCTGGTATAGCCAGACCAATGTCTGAAAGACATTTTTAAATAGGCTTGTGTAAGACGAAAACAGGCAAGGAGAATGTGCCCAATGAATTATCATTTGTTGTTTAATGAATGATAATTAGCCCCACTGCCAGGCTTTGAACATTTAGAGAATGGGAACACCATCATGTCCTTGGCATTAAAGGTAATAATGGCTAGCACCTAGGGGCACCTCAGCAAGTGAATGAATCCTAAATAAATGAATGAAAGAGCAGGCAGAATTCTTAGTGATGCCTGATGACCCATAGTAGGGCACCTTAGGAGTCTCATGCATCTTTTTAGCCTAGATATGTAATTTCCTGGCCACTGTGTTCTTTAAATTAACTTGTCTAAATGTGTACCAACGGGCAGAAATAGTAGTGGTCTGACCATGAAAGGTAATCATGTGACACAGGTTATTTATCATGGTTATTTTTGTGCACAGCCCTAGCACGTTAATATTCATTAAATGGATTTGAATGCATGAATGAATTTAAACGTCTAGGATATTTAGAAATGCAATGGCTTTAAAAAATCTTTCTAAATTCAAAAGAGAGGTGACTTTGTAAGTCACTTTGTACTGTAAGTCTGTACTCAGAGAAGTAGAAAGATGTGGATATTCTTTTGTTAACTAGCTTTGTCTGTTGTGTGAAACTGAGCCTTTGCACTCAGGGAACATCTACACTATGCTGTGTCCCGTGCACCTTCCTCACATAAATATCCAGGGACGAGAGTTAATTAAAGTAGAAGCTAGTTAGGTTTTCTGAAAGGAAATGACATTCAATTTCAGATATTATCTGTTTCAATTATTTCCTGCAGATTAACTGTTCATTTTACGAATTATTTATCATGGAGCTACTGAGTACAAGAAACTGGGCTCGGGGCTTTGGAGCATGCAAAGATAAGCAGAACATAGGGGCTTTTGTCTAGTGGGAGGGAAAGATATGAATGCACATTTTTGTAAATCTGGATAAAATATACACGAACTACAGGTAAAAGTGAAGCGCTGTGGTGGCACAAGGAAGAATGAGGTTAATTCTAGCCTGCTCTTTTCTACGGAGGAGCTTCAATATTACTTGGGTCTTGAATGCCTATTTGGGAGTAGGTGGGCAGCAGGGTAGACTGGAGAAGTAGCAGTTAGGGCAGTTCCAAGAAGAGGTAGCAGCATGGGCAAAGGCACTGGAGCACGAAGGTACAAGGAACAAGTAACATAAAGGTTCTGGAGTGTGAGGGGCAGGCTGGAGTATTGTGAAATAAGACCAGAAAACTACCTCAGATCCAATTATATAGAGAGTTAATGGCAGTTTGCTTGGACTTTATTCTATAGTCATTAGGAGCAGTAGCAGATTTTAAAACAGAGGAATCATGTGACAGCAACTAGCAGCAGCTAAAATTTGTAAGCAGTTTTATGTGCCAGGTCCTAATCCTTACCACCGCACTTTGAGGCTAATACCATTTGTATTGCAGTTTGTAGATGAGGAAACAGCACAGAGAGGTTAAGTAACTTCACCAGGATCCACAGCAAATAAGTGGTGGAGTGGGGATTGAAGCCAGCAAGTCAGACTTAAGAACTTGGGTTTTTAATCTGATATTGGAAAAATAAGATTTCAGAGAGTCTTTGAACTTTTAAAATTATTTGCAAAGTGATCAGTATGTATGAATATGTGCATTAGTTTAAGAGAGGATCTGTAGCTTTAATCACGTAAGATATAAATGCTTAAAAATGTTAATAAAGACTGTATAAGCCAGGCATGGTAGCTCATGCCTGTAATCCCAACACTTTGAGAGGCCAAAGTAGGCAGACCACTTAAGGCCAGGAGTTCAAGATTAACCTGGCCAACATGGTGAAGCCCCATCTCTGCAAAAAATATAAAAATCAGCCTGTGTGGTTAGTCCCAGCTACTTGGGACACTGAGATATGAGAATCGCTTGAACCCAGAAGGCAGAGGTTGCAGTGAGCAGAGATCGTGCCACTGCACCCCAGCCTGGGCAACAGAGTGAGAATCTGTCTCAAAAAGAAAAAAAAAAAGACTATATAGAGCACCTTCTTTCACTCTCAGAAGTCCCCCAGAATGCACAATACATTGTATGGTGACTATGCCTGTTCTTGTTAGGTTGGAAGAAGCAGAACAATCTGTCACTGCTCAAAATAAAATAAAACATCAAAACAATTTGAAGAAATTATTAGTATTATAAGTGACACATTGTTCTTGATTTGTGAGAAACAGAAAGTGTACAAGACAGTGTTTTGAAGGTAGACACGAGATATTTAGGCATAGAACTTGCAAAAATTTCAAAGGGCAGAGGACCTTTCTCCCCATTTGGCAAAAATTATTCGTTTTAATCCCAGCAAAAGCTAGATAGACTCTGAAATCTTACATGTTCTGCAAAAATACCTAGATGCTAGTCTGCTTTCAAATGGACCAATTTACCTTTTTAGAGTTAGGTCTTGAAGGATGAATATTTACCAATCTTTGAGACTGAAAATTCTTTGCAGCCAGATGTGCATCAAAGGCAGGTGCCAGGATGAATGAATGAATCCAGATTAAAGAATTGCCCAGTTTATATCACTGGAGAAATCCAATTATTTGAGTTTTGTTTAGAGTAAATGTTTTAATGTTTTATATATATGTATATCTCATAAGATATTACTGTCATACAAGTATAGCAGATGAAATACTTTGGGATCTGTACTACCTACTTACTAGATCTTTACTTTATATTTTCCCCATCTTTGCTTTCTCATTTTCTCTTTTTTTCCTGCACTATTTGAAAGTATGTTGCAGATATCATGACACTTGCACCCTAAAATATTTCAACCTAGATTTCCTAAGAGCCCAGTCCACATTCAGAACCAAAATGTCCTTTACTATAGTTTTTGTTTTGCTTTTGGTTTTGATCAAAGATTCCATCAAAAATCACAAATAGCAATTGGTTGTCATGTTTCTTTCGTCTCTTTTATGAACTATCTTGTTTCCCTGTCTTTTTTTGTGTTTTCTTATCTTGCGTTTCATGATGTTAACATGTTTTAAAAGTCAAAGATAGTTTTCTGGTAAAATGTCGTATAGTCTAGACTCATTTGACTGTTTGTGTCCTCATAATTAGATTCGAATTAAACATAGTGCTAGCAAGTGTATGTTCCTTCTCCTCAGACACTGCATGATATTAGCTAGGATAAGTTTAATCATTTGGCTAAGTTGGTGCTGACCAGATCTCTTCATTGTAAAGGTGCCTAATCCTCTTGATAACTAAGAAGGCATCTGTGGGGTAATCTTAGAGACCATGTGCATGTTTTTTCCCCTGACAGTGATTCACCCATTGGTTTTTAGCATCTATTTCTGATCCTTATATGAATCAATTATTAAGTTGCTAGTTGCAATATGGTACTAACTTGATTTCTGAAGTCATTTTATGAAGAAGAATTCTCCTTTCCATCCCCATGCCCTGCTTGGGAAAATCTTGGCTCCAAAGACTCATGGCAGAAGGATCAGTGAAAGTGTAACTTGAAAACAACTATCCAAACACACATTAACTATGAAGATACTTGAGGGGTTTTCTTTGTGAGCGGGTATGCAGGAAACCTCTACCCTAGAGTGATAGCTCTTTATTTTAGAGATTTATACTTAAAATAATCCTTATTGATGCAGGTGAGGAAAATCTAAATAAATTGCTATTCTGATTTTGTTTTGTTTTCCCGGACTGAGAGAATTCAGTAGTAATGAGATGAATTTTCTTTTAATGCCACAATCTGAAAAGTTATGATATTTACCATACCATTTGAAAATGCCTTGGAAGTAGTTCCTTTTAAAGCATATTTTGTTGAAATCAAATGGGCATTAAAACCATGGAATTCCTTTGAAAGGTGGGATAAAGCGGAAATTGTTTTGTCTTGGTACTTCTTGATCTAGGCTAATAATCCTTTGGGGGAATTTATCCTGAGGCTTTTTACTGATTCTGCTCATGACTGGCTCACTCAATGAGTGTTATCTGATGAAGATCTGATTTCACTTCTGAAAGCACAGCCTTGTTCTATTTGTTTGAGGTATTAGTAGGTAGCAGGAAAAGATTGACTCCAGGCAATGCAATATAAAACCCACCCATCCATCTTGAAATTGGAGGTTATCCTGCATGCTATGTAAGTTCTCCCACTTGCAATTTATAATATGGTGACTTATATTTTTGAAGCAATTAACTGTTCATTTTAAGTTGACAAAATTGTTCTTTATTATTGCTGTAAGGACTTTAGCAGTCTCTAGGAAATTGTTTATAATTTACTTCTTTTTTCTTTTGTTTTGTAAGAGGATTTTAGACACTATTCTTGTGGCCAGTTAGACTTGGACCCATGCATCCTCTTTTTTTTTTTTTT
>NW_022436942.1:1667426-1671583 GCF_009761245.1 Sapajus apella | reverse complement strand
GGGTTCAGGCAATTCTCCTGCCTCAACCTCCTGAGTGGCTGGGATTACAGGCACGCGCCACCATGCCCAGCTAATGTTTTGTATTTTTAGTAGAGACGGGGTTTCACCATGTTGACCAGGATGGTCTCGATCTCTTGACCTCGTGATCCACCCGCCTCGGCCTCCCAAAGTGCTGGGATTACAGGCTTGAGCCACCGCGCCCGGCCCATGCATCCTCTTAAGCTGTGAATATGCTGGTCTCAAAGTCCTGGTCTCAAGCGATCCTTGTGCCTTGGCCTCCCAAAGTGCTGAAATTATAGGCATGAGCCACTACACCTGGCTGATAACATATCTGACACTATAATGAAGAGATATTGAGATATTTCCTATTTTAAAATACTTTGTCTTGCTTTCTAATATATAGCATGACACTCAACCTCAAAGGGTATGGAAAGCTTAGTTTATTGTAAAGCCTTGCAAACTACATTGCTTAAATTTTAGTGACAGGTTCATACCTGTTAAGCAGGTTTATAAAACATGGATGAATAGACACAAGTATGTCAGAAATCTTACTAAGAACAGTGTATCTTATTCAGTGTAGACAGTCTATTAAAGTATTTTGATCGAGTTTGTCCTACAGCTTAATTACTAGAGTAAGAATTAAAACAACAAAACTGGTTACAAGTCTCTTGAGAGTAAGAGGTCATCTTTCTTTCAGGCCTGTGATAGTGTCTAGTCTAAAGCAACAGTAAGGCTCCATGCTTATTTGTTGAATTAAATTTTCAATTTACTTTCTAAATTGATTTTAGAAATCTGGTCTAATAGATTTCTAAATCTGGTCTAACAGATTTCTCAATCGACAGGCCGCCATCTCACATGACTTCCTCTTGATGGCCATATCCACTTCTTGTCTCCTTCCCTTTTCACTCCTATTCTTGACCCAATTAACCAGTCACTTTTGACTTAAAGAATAGCAATTCTTTAAGCTGCTGTATTTTACTTTTTAAAATTTATATAGACAGGGTATATTAAAAACATTTAAAGAATTACCTAGAGTCAGAGAGATAGATTACTCTGTACTAAAGGCTATGTTATGATTTTTTTTTTTTTTTTTTGAGACAGAGTCTCATTCCATCACCCAGGTTGGAGTGCAGTGGTGCCATCTTGGCTCACTGCACCCTCTGCCTCCTGGGTTCAAACATTCCCCCTGCCTCAGCCTCCCGAGTAGCTGGGATTACAGCTGCCTGCTACCGCACCTGGCTAATTTTTATATTTTTAGTAGAGACAGGGTTTCACCATTTGCCCAGGCTGGTCTCAAATTCCTGACCTCAAACGATCCATCCACCTTGGCTTCCAAAGTACTGGGATTACAGGTGTGAGCCACCGTGCCCGGCCACTGTGTTAGGATTTGCAATATAAAGGAATTAAGACCTGGTACTTGCCGTGAGAGCTCACAGTCTACAGGTAAAATAGACATATAAAGAGGGCCGAAAAGTACAGGTCATGACAAGAAGGTGGTAGGGAGTAGGGGACAGCTAAAGGAGGATCATGATTCTTACCTGAGGCAATAATATTGCACCATAGTAACCCTAGAACTGGATCTTAAAGAATGAGTTTCCCAGGCAGTCAGGGAATGGAGAGGGAAATCCCTATGGTTTTGTGTGTTGACCAGAGTGAGGAGCAAGTGTGTTCCCTTCGGGAATTTGATGAGTATAGATTTTTTAAAGATTTGGGAGAAGAGAAGGGCAACGCATGGCAGATGTTACCAGATGTGGTAGACGTGCCAAGTTGGGGAAGGAGGTGTATGGTTGGATCTAGAGGGAAGTGGATAGAAGTCAGGGAACAGGTGTGGTGATAGGACTCCAAATCTTCGTGAAGTCAAAGATCAGGCAAAGGTGGAGAGTGTGTTGAAATGAGTTGTGGGTTGGGCAGGTGTTCTCAGGGAGGCAGACAAAGTGAGAGTTCTCAGGGTGTGATCTTGAGCACATATTCCTAAAAGGGCCCGATTTTTGATCTCCTTCCTCCCACTGTGTTGTCTTTCCTGGGCCATGTTCACCACGCTGTCTTTCACATGCATCCAACCAGCCAAGATCTCCTACCTCCACTACACACCAATGAAAGTCAGTTAAAGTCAGTTAAAGTCCTCCACCTTAAATAACCTCATTTGTAACTCAAAGAACCTCACATAGGAAACCTTTTACAACCAACCTCCCCATGCTGAATGAGTTATTCTTTCATTAGAACTCAGTGTTTACTCACTGCAGGGTATTATCACTCATACCGTGTATAGTCATATGTTTGCCTGGCTTTATCTCTTAAATAGGTTGCTTGAGCCTAAAGATTGAGTGTTTTATTTACATATATATTTATTTATTTAGGCAAGCTAGAAAAGCATCTGGCACTCCTATTGGCTAAATATTTGTAGAAGAAAGGAAGAAGAGAAGAAGGAGATGGATAAGGGAATTGAAATTGAGGAAAGGAAGGAATTTGAAACTAAAGGGTCATATGCTTTGTGACATAAATTCTGAAGGTCACACAGGTTGGTAGTGCCAGCCGAAGAAGGAGGAGGATGGTAGTGATGCTCGGGGGATGAGAATCAGGGCAAGAAGGCTGAGGGCAGCCTTCCTCAAAGAAGTTGACATTTAGTGGAAAGTTTAATCACAATTGCAAAGGAATTTCCGAGGGCACAAGGAATGGGTTGGGAGAGGATTTGGTTAAGATTTGCTGAAAATCCTGAACTTTTGGTAAATACTGCTCTGTGTTGGAAATATTTCAGTGAGAATTGACCCTTAATTAACTCTCACTCTTGGATATCCCTTGCAAGTTATCTGGAGAGTTCCTCAGAAGAAAGTACTTGCAGCAACTTGTGTTGTATCATAAACTTGTGTTATCTCATAAACTCTCACACTAACGCTGTGAGGTATGTATTACTGTCTTCCACATCTTTTGAATGAGGACAGCTAGACTTAGAATGATTAAGTGGCGTTCAGAGTCCTCACATTGCTCCTAAGTGGGCCACTACTACAGTCAAGGTGACACATGCTGGAACCCATGAGGTCGCCAGGGAATATCAGAAGTGCTGTCCCATCTCCTGAAATTGAAACTAATTTCCTCAGTGACTCAATACCCACTGCCACTCGCTCCAGCGCTGCAAGTTCAACCCAAATCGTCCTGCCACCATGGGAATCTGATGGGTCACACTGCTGCCTACTGAAATTGGGGATTTGGGTTAGATAGAATAGGTTAAAATCCATAAAATAGGTAAACTAGGGTAAAATACAGTAATAATGGGTGAGAGGAGAGAAAAAGAATACTTCCGTTTAGGAAGCATAATACTACTTAAAATTTCCAGAGAATACATTTGTCTTCTAGACAACACATATGCTTTCAGTGTGAGTCAAGATGGTGTGCTGGAAGAGGAAGACATGGGTAACAAGGACATTTGTTTATTGAGGAAAAAATAAACTGATGGGGATTATTAATGGAATCCTTATTATAGATTATTTTAAACTTTCCAAAAAGTTTAAAAATCTGTCTACATGGGATGTTCTAATTCAAGGGTTTCTTGAGGTTGAATTCTCTTGCCTCTGTGAAAGCATCTTTTCCTTAGTGCTGGCCGATAGGGACAGTTGGTGGCCTTTACAGGGCGCTCCCTCCTCAGCACAGAGGAGAGGACACGCTGCCTCAGCCAGCTGAAGGCCCACCCAAGACAGCACGGGGTCCGTGTGTGGGAAGGAGTGTCATCCTTCTCCGGCTGTTCTGACAGGATTGAGGAGATCTCTGGAGTGCTTGTCCTTTGGCTGGCAGTTGCCTCACTTATCATCTGCCAAGAAAATGAAGGATGTGTTGGGTAGACGTAGCCATGACAACAGCCAAGTCAACATTTATTCATTTATGGAATTCACATTCGTTTAGCAAAAATATACCAAGTAGGCCAAGCACGGTGGCTCACGCCTGTAATCCTAACAGTTTGGGAGACTGAGGCTGTGGATCACTTGAGGTCAGGAGTTTGAGACCAGCATGGCCAACATGGTGAAACCCCATCTCTACTAAAAGTACAAAAATTAGCTGGATGTGGTGGCGGATGCCTGTAATCCCAGCTACTCAGGAAGCTGAGACAGGAGAATCGCTTGAACCCGGGAGGCAAAGGTTGCAGGGAGCCAAAATTGCGCCATTGC
>NW_022436942.1:1665208-1667326 GCF_009761245.1 Sapajus apella | reverse complement strand
CTGATATTGAAGATATTATGTTTTTGGTAGGAAGGGAGATATAGTTGTTAGCCCTTCTCCTTGCTTGCTACCCTCTTGTTTCTCTCAGCGTTCCTCAGTCTTTTCCCTACATCTTCACCCTGACTCTTTTGCTTGTTATCTGTCTCCCACTGGTATCACTCAGACCCCCTGGAACCTGCCTCCCAGTGATTGCAAGATTCTGTGGTTCAACCCAGGCCTTTCCCCTGTCCTGTGAGGCATCTCTGTGCTCACCTCAGCCAGCTCATGTTCCTTAAGCCTTAGAGGAGTCTGTGGAGACTGCATAACATCTTTATTTTCTGGTGGTTTGCACTTGGGCAGGTCTTGACAAGCATCGTGTTCTTGATGACTGACCTGAGCCATTTCCAGAGGGGAGCCTCCGGACAATTGGAAGTCTTTCTGAGTAGTTTCAGGAAACACAGCGTCATCATCTTCATCATCTTTCAGATTTTCTAGAAATGTCTGAAACTCTTGCACAAGATTATCCAGTTTGCTGACAGACAGTTTTGTCGTTTCTTTTGGGAACTTGTCTATCCACAGGTTGTCGCCATTTAGAAGGCTATTAGCTATTGAGTCTGTGTTGTCAGAGCCGACGTCCACATCCCAGGCCAGGAGGATCTTAGTTTGCAAAACTGCTCTGGTTTGTCCTCAATTTGGTCTTGTCTTTTCATGGGTCTCCGTATCATTTCAGTGCCCCATGTCCCTTGGATGGGAGGGAGGAAGTGGATGGAAGGACCCTTGGAAGGCGCATCTTCACAGGAGGTTGTGTCCTCACAGGAGGTTGTGTCCTCACAGGGGAAATAGCCCACGGAGAGGCTCAGGTTGGAAATGGATTTGGAGCTGCAGTCCTCTGTGTCGCTGTTAGAGGATGAATATGCCATGGAGTTCAAAGGCACAAATCTGTCTCAACTTGAGTAGATTCAAAAGAGAAAAAAAGAAAAAATAAGTGGGAGTGGGGAGAAGAGAATCATGGTACTTAAGCAAAAACAGTATCCATCCTTTTTTCTTTTCTTTTTTTTTTTTGTTGAGACAGAGTCTCACCCTGTCACCTAGGCTGGAGTGCAGTGGTGCCAACCTCCGCCTCCCAGGTTCAAGTGATTCTCCTGTCTCAGCCTCCCGAATAGCTGGGATCACAGGTGCCTGCTATCACACATAGCTAATTTTTGTATTTTTAGTAGAGTTGGGGTTTTAGCATGTTGCCCAGGCTGGTCTCAAATTCCTGACCTCAGGTAATCCATCCACCTTGCCCTCCCGAAGTGCTGGGATTACAGGCATGAGCCACCATGCCCGGCCTATTCCCTTTTCTATTCAGAACTACCCCTTTTAGATAGAATTCTTATCCTGTTTTTACAATCTCTCAGTGAAGGGCAAAAGAGGCAGCCCTCTGCCTTTCAAAACTTGTTTCATTGTGTTATAATCCTTTCTGCTAAGCATGTCCACCTCTCATCATTTGTCCTACTACACTTGTAAGATCTTGTATCATGAAAAGATGATTATCATATACAATTGGAAAAATATAGAAACATATGAAGATACAAACAAATATGCTATAGCCCCACCTTCTAAAGGTAATGATAACTATCAAAACATTTTGATGGACTTTCTTATCTTTTCTATTTACATAAATGTACATATATATCTGTATACTTACATAATATATCCACATATACATATATGTGAATGTGGCTGTCATGTCTGTTGAAACTGAGATTATTTTATGGCAGAGCCTAAAACAAACATATGTACGGTTACTCTGCACTTTTTAACCACTTCTTATTAATGATCATTAGGTGGGAATTATTCTTTTTACCAAATAAATCTGTAGTAAACCTGCTTTTCCATAAATCTTTGACTGTGTCTCTTATTTTTCTATATGTAGGATTAATGGACCAAACATCACAAATATATCACAATCCTGTGCTAAATTGATAGCAAATTACTTTCCAGAAAGGTTGTGCTATTTAGATGCCCATCTTCCCACTGTCTGATGACACTTTTTAGTACAGCTTTTTCTGTGAAGCCCCAGAGTTAGTAGGACTGAAGAACACATGTGTGTACATACACACACAGACACACACACACACACACACACACACACAC
>NW_022436942.1:1655583-1665108 GCF_009761245.1 Sapajus apella | reverse complement strand
CACACACACACACACACACACACACACACACACACACATAGACACAACTGTCATACCCTGCCCTGGTGGCTGCCCACATGGAAGAAGTGCTGCTGACTCCTGAGGCAAAAAGGAGAGACATCAGAAATCCTTCATATCCTGAGTCTCAGTGGCTAAAAGTCCAACTGTCAGAACTCTGTGCTCTGAGACTGTTGGTTACCTTGGCAACACAAAGAACTGAGTGTGAACTAGGAATATGGAAAGAGAAAAGGAAAAAGGGGGATATAAATCCACAGAATCTGTCCCTTTGCTTCCAAAATATTCTATGCCCATATCATTCCAGACTGAAGAGCAACCCTCTTGAGGGTAGAAGGATGAATGCATGGAGGTTACTTCTCTTGTCAGGTGGCTGTCTAAGAAGGTTCCCATCCTTAGGAGATTTAGAGCTCTAAATAAGGGGGCATGTGTATAAATACACACACACACACACACACACACACACACACACACACACACTTACAAATGGAGAGCAGAAAGCCAGGAAACACTTATCTGACCTAAAAGAACCTCAAAGCATTAGAATCTATCAGTTTTTTAAGATTGTTTCCAAATATTTGTCTGTCTCCATTTCCATTTAACAAGATTACAGCTAAAGTTTGCCATGACTCACTCTCAGGGTTTTCACTGTAGAAGTGGCTTAAATTTGTAGGCCCTGTTAAGTAAGATTGTTTAAGGAATTCTGATGACATGATAGAAGAAATAGGCAGACTTGGAGTTGGAAAGAAGCAGCTTCTACTACCCAACAGGTGCAGCCTGGCAAGGGCCCACAGACTGCCCACAACTCCCCTGGGTGATTGTGGACCTGGGTAAATCCTGGAAGCTTTTTAAGTCAGAAGCAACATGTTCTGAAGCATTTACTTTATTTGTTTTATTATTTTTTATTTTTAGGGACAGGGTCCCACTCTGTTGCCCAGGCTGGAGGTCAGTGATGCCATTATAGCTCACTGCAGCCTCAGACTCCTGGCCTCAAGCAAACTTCCTCAGCCTCCTAAGTAGCTAGGACTACAGGTGTACACCACCATGCCTAGCTAATTTTCCCTAGCACTTATTTAACACTTCTTATATGCTGGGTCTTGTATTAAGCACTTGATATGTGTCATTTGTTTAATCCCCACAACAACTCAATCAGTTAAGCATCATCATATGCCCCATTCAATAGAAGGAAGAACCAAGGCATGAATGGTTGTATAACTCTCTCACATTCCCGATCATAAACCCAAGAACCCGGATTCGAACATAGGAAGTCTGGCTTCAGAGCCCATGTCCTAACCTCTACACACTCTTGTCTCAGGAGACTGACCACCCATCTCCTCCCTGGAAGATTCCTGGGGGAGTTGATTCAGGCCAAAATAAACCCATGTTCTGCTTCCTTGGAAGATTCCTTGAGGGGAACAGCATGTTCTAAGAGACTTGCAAGAGATACATATGGTGTACAGGACTGGCCTAACAATGGTGTCCACATTTGGGGCATGCCAAAATGAGATTTAAAATAAGCATTCAGCTTTCTCTTTGGCATAATGGGATCTGGAGTCTTTGCTCTGGCTTTTCATAAAAACTCGGAGACTGTCTTTCAGAACTCTGGGGGCCTAGAAAATAATTCATAAGTAGCTTTCTCTCCATGCAGCTGGAGCGGAGCTGGGGGAGAAACTCTGTGTTGTCATTACTTATGGAAATGGAGCACTTTGAACTGAATATAAACATTTAAGGAATAAATGATTTCCCAGCCTAAACCACCAAAGTTTAGAGTGATCCCGAGGACAGAAGAGCTTCAAAGGGAGGCAACCTCAGAGAAAACTTGAAATATTATTTAGGTCCCTCCCACGTCATCAGGGAATTTTAGGAGCTACATTTTGAGACTTGAGTGGGGACATAGCCAAACCATATCAGATATATTCTCTATAATCTCTCTCTCTCTCTCTCTCTCTCGTCTCTCTGTATGTGTATACAACTTTTAAAATATACAACTCAGGTAGTGAAAGCACCTGAAACACACTTTTCTTGCCCTAGAAAACTATATAATCATTTAGGTTTTTCTTTCTAAAGCATCATAGAAATAGCAATGACACACATTATTCTTAGGATACCATGCTGAGAAATATAGTCAATTCTAAATGGTAACTTCACCTCCAAAAGAAGATCAGGGGACTTAGGGGTCCTCATTAACAATACAGCTCATGTTAATTTCTTTCTTAGGGGCTTAATTTGACTTGCAGGTCTAGCTTCTCTTGGATTACAATTATTACATTATCTAAGTAGTATAGACTGCCTTTTTTCTTGAAGCAAGATCAACTATAATAAAGCTTCTTGAAGTTTTAGAAATGATAATATGTTGTGGATTTATAATGTCTTAGGCCTGAAGCCAATAATAACTAAGAATTGGAACACTTCCTACGATCCATTTGACTTGATGGGATTTGGAACCTAAATATACAGAGTAGGAAGTTTCTAATTTAGAAGTTAAGCTGTTATGATGCTTAATTTTATGTATCATCTTGGCTAGACCATGTGGTGCTTGGATATTTGTTCAACATTATCCTGGGGGTGTCCGAGATGGTGTTTCTGTATGGACTGGTATTTGAATCAGTAGACCCAGTAAAGCAGGTTGCCCTTCCCGGTGTGGGTGAACATCATCCTATCCATTGAGGCCTGAGTAAAACAAAACACTGAGTGAAGGAGATTTTGCACAGTCCTTCCTTGCTCCTGGAATCAGACTGGCACTTACACCAGCAGCTCTCCTGCCTCTCAAGCCTTCAGACTCAGACTGTAACTATATCATTGGCTTTTCTGGGTCTCCAGCTTGCAGTTAGCAAATCTTGGGGCTTCTCAGCCCACATAACTGCATGAGCCAATTCCTTAAAATCTTTCTCTTTTCTATTTCTTTTTCTCTCCCTCCCTTCTGCCTTCCTTCCTTCCTTTTTCTTTCTTCTTTCTCCTTCCTTCCTTCCTTGCATCCATCCATCTATCCATCTCCTATTGGATCTGTATCTCTACAGAACCCAGGCTAATACAGCTACTTATTTATTTTTCATTTATTGAAATTATGAAATATTTTAAGTGTACAAGAAGGAGACGTCCTGAACCTGTGATGGGATGCACTGAGGGCACAGCATCATTTCCATGGTGTTCTTGCCAGCAACGTATAATCTCAACCTAATCATGAGAAATAATCTGACAAAACTCCAACTGTGGGACGTTTGACAAAGTAACTGACAAGTGTCAGGTCAAGAAAGGCAAGGAAAGACTGAAGTGCTGTCACAGACTGCAAGAGACTAAGGAGAAGGAACCAGTAAATGCAATGTGTGATTCTAGAGAGAACTGTAGAATGAAAAAAGGACACTAGTGGAAAAATGGGAAATTCTAATACCATCTTTGTTTTAGCTAATCATGTTGTACCAAAGTTAATACCTGGTCTGATCATTCTGCTATGGCTGTGTAAGATGTTAACATTAGGGGTGTAAGCCAAGAGGTATATGGATACCCTGTACTATGTTTGCAACTTCTCTCAGTCTAAAATTAGGTCAAAATAAAAAGTTTAAAGAAGGGTTGGACGTGGTGGTTCATGCCTATAATCCTAGCACTTTGGGAGGCCAAGGTGGATGGGTCACCTGAGGTCAGGACTTTGAGACCAACCTGGCCAACATGGTGAAACCTCATCTCTACTAAATTTCAAGAAATTAGCCAGGTATGGTGGTGTGTGCCTGTAGTCCCAGCTACTTGGGAGGCTGAGGCAGGAGAATCGCTTTGATCCGGGAGGTGGAGGTTGTGCCACTGCCCTCCAGCCTGGGCTACAAGAGGGAAACTCCATCTCAAAAAAAAAAAAAAAGTTAGACAAATACATGAAAGTATCAAAAATGATATGACAAATGCTTATGTACTTAAATATCAGTTTGGTCAAGTCTTACCATTTTGCCATATTTATTTCATTATATCTTTAAAAAGTAAACATAGACAAAACTTAAGCCCCCTTTTATTTCTTTCCCGAACACCTTCTTTCCCTGCTCCCTCATGAGCACTATTCTGAATTTGATATTAATCTTGTACATGTTTAAATGCTGTTTTACATATTAGTATATTCTGTTACCTTTGAGGACAGAAACTTATGGAAATTTGAATTAATAGTATTATAGAGTAGTATATACTTCGTACTTAATACTACTGAACTGTACACTTAAAACGATTAAAATGGTATTTTTTTCTTTTTCTTTTATTAAAGTTGTTTTTAATACATGTGTTTATGGGGTGCAATATCATATCTGGTTACATATAAATTGTGGAATGGTCATATCAAGCTAATCCTGATGGCATAGCCATCACTTGAAATATTTATCATTTTTGTGGTGGGAACATTGAAAAGCATCTCTTTTAGCTATTTGTAAGTATACAGTACGTTATTATTAACTGTTATCACCTTGTTATGCAATAGGACACCAGTCTTATTCCTCTTATCTCACTGAAACTTTATACCTGTTGACAAACGTCTTCCCTTTCCATCTCTACTCCTCAAAATGGTAAATTTTGTATATATTTTACCAGTAAAAACAATTGGGGGAAAAAAGGACCAACGTAAATGGGCTGCAAGTGATGGTGTTCAGAAACAAGGAAGTTGTCTTATTTCCATCACTTATTTTGTTTTATAAGAATTATTGTGACAAGGACTTCCTTCTTCCAAACCAAATTCTTAGCTGAAATATTTATAATGTTTATTTTTGGGATTGGGGAGAGGATGGGTATTATTTCCTACGCTCTGTTTATATGTTCATTCCCAAACAGATGCAACTTTATCAAAGCTTGTGTGTTTAATTAAAGCAGGGGGCAGGTGGTGAAAATAGACAGTTTTGGTGTGTTCAAGGTTGAAAAGTATCATACCTCTGCCAAGGGCTACATACTCTGCCTGGTGCTTTCTCATGGTTGGTAATTTAATTTTATGACAGCCTCTGAGTTGTGTATTTTCATTTTAATATTAAGTTGTGTAATTCTGAGGACATAGATTCGCCTCCGGAGTCCCTGCAGCTGTGCTGCCACTTTTGAGAACTCACTTCAGCTGATTTGTTTGTGCATCGTGAGTTGACATGGTCCACAGTGCTAATAGAGGAGAGCTACAGGTTCCCTTTCCCACAACTCTACCATCTAGCATGGCCTTGAACACAACTTGCAGACTGAATTCTGCCACACATATAAACAGTTAATGGCCAGCAGGCACCAAAACATCACACAACCTTGTTCTGTAAGCTCAGAAACTGGTGTCCAACAGGGTGGCCACTAGCTACATGTGGCTACTAAAATTTAAATGGAATTAAACAAAAATTGGTTCTTCAGTCACATTAGCCACATTTCAAGTGGCCAGTGACCACCTGCACTGCTATCTTATTAGTGTCATCTAAACATTTGTGTCATCTCAGAAAGTCCCGTTGGACAGAGCTGCTTTAGACGGTCCCTGTGTCTGTCTTTTGGTGGAACTGGAGAACACTGAACAGAAGTATGTTTCATTAGAAGCAGGTGGGACAATATTCTAGCATCAGGATTGGACTAATTTTCTTGTCAGCATCAGGTGACCAAATTTCCTCCAGAGCATCTAAAAACAGGACTGGGGAGAGTCTTCAGCTGAGGACACCATTTCCTCTTCCTCACCCAGCTTTACTGCGGTATAATTGACACATACAAATTGTATATATTTAGGTGTACAATGTGATGATTTCACGCAGCATATATTGTGAAATGATTACCACCGTGAAGTTTATTAACACATCTGTCACCTCACTGTGTGTGTGTATGTGTATGTGTGTGAAATCCATCTTAGCAGATTTTAAGAATATAATAGAATATTAACTGTAGTCACCATGCTGTACATCAGATCCCCAGAACTTCATGGTCTGAGCGCACCCTTTTGAAAGGTTTAGACAACTGGGCTAGATGCATTCTTATTTTCAGGTTATGTAAGAGTGGGGAAGGAAGTCTGTACAATACTAAGAGCCCGTTGTGCACACCATTTTATCACTGAAAAATCATTTGCAGCATCAATTATTCTTAGTACCAACCCTCTGGTATTCATCAGAGATAAACATGGTTGACTTGGTTTTCTGTTTACATGAGCTTTTGATTAGTTATTCAAATGCTAACTACCCCAGGGTATGGGTCAAAAATAATTATCACCCTTGTGTCCCAAAAATATCCATGCTGAAATATTTTGAAAAACTGCAGACAATATGACTGTCTGTGTATAGATGGCCTCATGTAGTTTTTACAGCAACTCTTTCTAGTAGACATTGCAGGTATTGATCTCGTTTTTGTTTCTGTTGAATTCTCCAATATCTTGTGGCCAGGCTATTGCATGATGGAACCAGTTGCTAAAGAAATGTGAATTATTTCTACAATTACCAAACAAATA
This sequence comes from Sapajus apella, assembly GCF_009761245.1. Taxonomy (NCBI): domain Eukaryota; kingdom Metazoa; phylum Chordata; class Mammalia; order Primates; family Cebidae; genus Sapajus; species Sapajus apella. Next base: position 1,658,684 of record NW_022436942.1, on the reverse strand, counting down.
AGCATACAGCATTTCTTATTGTATTTTATAATGTCAAGGCCCCTACATACTTTAGACCAAGCCTGATAGTGCTTCATTCCATACCAAATACAAGCAACCTAAGTCCTCTCCCAGCTCTCTGTTGGAATATTTTCTGTACTTCTCAAATTTTTATTAATTCAGCAACTGTGTGCATACCAGTTGAGTGCCTATCAGGTTCCACGCCCTGCATCCTGCCATTTCTATCAGCAGCAGGTTCATTTTTACCTGGTTCTTTTTCATCTGTAAAATAGAGATGATAATGTAATCCTTGCAGAGTTTTCAAAATGATTATATATGTGGGATGTTCCATAAATGGTTTGTTTTTATTGCATAATTGAGGAGACAAACTCCTTCCTCTGTCTTTCCTTGGCAATACCCTTCTTGGGAGAATATTTGTATTTTATTCTAAAATGTCAGACATAGATTACTTTCCAACTCTGATTCCATATCAAAATCATGTGTACATGCAATAATTCTGCTTGTATTTATGTGATTATCTGACTGTCTCCCTCAATGGACTGGAGCCTCCACCAGAGCAAGGTGGATCCAAACTTGTTCCAGGAATTGTCAGCATCTGCCAGCATGGTGCCAGTCCAACAAAACTCTCCTGGATTCTGGCCATGACAGTTAGGGGACCACCAGAGTTAGCATCCTTTCACAATGTTTCAATTGCATGAGAGCCACACTAGAGACCATTTCTAGAGACCATTTCTAGTGCATCTCTAGTTGAGGTGGAAATACCCAGAAGGGATCCTTTTGGGTTAAACAGATGTTTGGTGAAATGAGTGTCATCTAATCTGGAAATTCAGGGCCAACAGTTCTCCTTTTGGCATCATTCTAAATTGGGCAGGCAATCCCCTTGGTGGGAAGAATTTTGCACAAAATATGTTTGCAGGGAAGGAGGAGAGACATAGACTCCCTGGGTGCTGTTAATTATATCAGAGGAAACCAGAAAGCACAGATCAAGAGCAGAGTTGGCAATTAACTACTTATCCTTAAAAGACTAGAAGTCAGATGCTCAAAATGTGAAGACCTTTGTTCTAGTTCTCTAGGGGACTATAAAGGAAAGCCAGGGTGGGGGTGGAAGTAAGAGGTAGAAATGCTCAGGGTTGATTATTTAAGTGGGACCCCAAGGGTTCAGAGGCAGACTGACTGGCGTTCAGCTCCAGACTATCCCAATTGGAGAAAATGGAGATTAGGAGGTAGGCTACAGTGTTTTTCTTAAATTCTGGAAAATCAGAAAGATACCATACAGTATCTGAAGAGTGAGTGAAGAATGAATGCAAATAGCCAGAAACGTGAATGCCTGTTATAATTAATACTTTAATTTAATTAGAGAATTGAGGATAAGCAGAACGGCAACAGGTTAGCCTGGATTGGGGGCTGGAGTGAGATGGGGGTTGGATGTCTCTTGGCATCTCTCTGGTCATTCTCCTAAGTCATCCCAGAGTTTCCATTAGTAGACCTGTCTGCAGGCCAAAACCTCGTGCCCTGCTCCTCCCACCTATAAATGATTTTGCTGATTTAGTGCTTTATATTTCTGTTCCTCTTATTCTTAGCATAAATGAAGCTTTCTCTGCACTTCCCTGAAGCTAAATAAAATTAAGCTATGGAAGGCTTCCGCCTCATGGATCTCCCACAGCATCTGTGAATAGATGCTGTTGTATGTGCACACAATGGTCTCAATTCAATTAGGAACCCCTTGTGCACCTCTCCTCTAGGAAGAGAGCTCTTTACCTGTATTAGCCCGTTTTCGTGCTGCTGATAAAGACACACTCCAGACTGGGAAATTTACAAAAGAAAGAGGTTTAATGGGACTTACAGTTTCACATGGCTGGCAAGGCCTCACAGCCCTGATGGAAGGCAAGGAGGAGCAAGTCACATCTTATATGGATGGACTCAAGCAAAGAGAGAGTTTGTGCAGGGAAACTCTAATTTTCAAGACCATTAGATCTCATGAGACCCATTCACTATCACAAGAACAGCATGGGAAAGGCCCCCCTCCATGATTCAGTCATCTCCCACTGGGTCCCTCCCATAACACATGGAAATTATGGGAGCTACAAGATGAGATTTGGATGGGGACACAGAACCAAACTATATTATTACCCAAAATGCATTTATGGTGGCCTACCAACTCGGGAAGTGGTTAATGAAAAGACATTGGTTAATGAAAACTATAGTCAAGGCTTTGAAAAATCTTGTAATGTGAAAAACAACTTTAAAAATTATATAAAAAAATACAAAATGGGAAAATTAGAAGCTATAAGACGAAAGGGGGAAATATTTTTTGAAACCTACCAAGAGCAAAACTTTAGGGGTAGAAAGTAGTTCAGTGGTTGGAAGGAGCCCCTGGGGTTGGGGAAATGGTATAGGCTGCTAAGGGGTAAGGGGAGCACTGTGGGGGACAGAAATAATCCCCATCAGCACTGTCCAATAAAAATGTAATTTGAGCCACAAGTGGGAACCACTAATTTTAATTTTCTATAAATTTCTAAAAAAGAAAGAGACATAGGAATAGGTAAAATTAATTTTTTGGTATTTTATTTAACTTTATAAAATATAATTTCACTCTAAAATAAATATAAAATTATTATTATTTTTTCATTTTACACTTATGACACACTTGATTTTATGCTGGCCACATTTCAAGAGCCATGTGTGGCAGGTCTGTGAGCTACCCAGTTTTGATGTTGGTTTCATGGCTGTATTCATTTGCCAAAGCCTATCAATTATTTGTCTTAAAAGGTCACTTTAACTATGTGTACATTATATCAGTTTTGAAAAAATTCCTGGTAGCCATTATGAACCAATGTATGTTCTATCCATGTATTAAAAATATTTGTCTTGAAGTGAATTTCAGAAATAGAATTTGTCAAATTCCAAAATAAAAGTTAAAAGCATACATTAGAATCACCTAAGGCTAGTAATTTTCATAGACTTCACGGGGGTATGGGTGTATATGTGTTTCCATTACACAGCTTAGTTTAGAAAGGTCTAATCAAAATTTAACTAGACATTGCAATTTAATACAAAAAGGATTTGCCTATGTTTTTCAAGATAAAGATAAGCCCAAATTG
>NW_022436942.1:1485321-1655483 GCF_009761245.1 Sapajus apella | reverse complement strand
ACGGTTTTTTGAGGAAATTTTTTTGAAGGGGGTTTTGTCGGCGGGCATTTTTGGGGGGGGGGGGGGTGGGGCTCATGCACCCACTTGGTAAGAGGAGTTTGTCAGGGAGTAAGTTTAACTTTCATCACTAAAGCTAGGAAAATTTTTTTAGCTGTACAGCCATGTGTTAGTAGTTACAAATGATATTGTTTGCTATTTGATAGCTATTTTAATGTTTTCTTTTTTCCACCGGAAAGTCCATGTTTAAGTTTTGCTGAAGCTTACATAAACTTTGACAATTTACAAATGAATAAGTCTAAGAGAAATAGGCCAAAGGATATTTTGGAAATGATTTTGAAGCCCAGATATCTGGGCTGAAAGTAAGAAGATCAAATTTGCTGGGGTTGAAAAATCAATTCCATAAGTTTGGGCTGGGGAGGACCCAACTGATGAGAAAATTAAATCACAATATCCACAGACTAATAAATCTGAGAGCACAAAATGTGATGTAGTTGTTTCAGCACTTTATAACCCACAGCATACATTTAACAAGTAGGCCACAGATGAGGCACCAGGTAAACTCTTCTCAGTTTGTTTAACCTTAGTTTAGAGTTTAGCTTGGTACTCTGCTAATCCAAGAAGCAGTTAATCCTTCTATACTTGCTATCAAGATGAATTTTATATATAACAATGAAAATCAGATTTCAATGTGCATTGAAAATGCAAATACCTGTGCCCCATTTTTAGGAATTTCTGGTTTAATAGACAAGGAATGGGGCCTAGAATCTGCACTCTGAGCATGCATTCCACATGATTCTTTTTTTTTTTTTAATTTTTTGTTTTTTTTAAATTGTACTTTAGGTATTGGGGTACATGTGCAGATCATGCAGGATTGTTGCATAGGTATATACATGGCAATGTGGTTTGCTGCCTCTATCCCCCCATCACCTACATCTGGCATTTCTCCCCATGTTATCCCTCCCTGACCTCCCCACCCCCCACTGTCCCTCCCTTGGCTCCCCCAACAGACCCCAGTGTGTAATGCTCCCCTCCCTGTGTCCATATGTTCTCATTGTTCATCACCTGCCTCTGAGTGAGAACATGCGGTGTTTGATTTTCTGTTCTTGTGTCAGTTTGCTGAGACTTATGGTTTCCAGATTCATCCATGTCCCTACAAAGGACTTATGCCAGCAGACTCCACCCTGAGAAACTCTAATCTGGAACAACGCGTTAAACTTTTATTAAGTTTTCTGTACAGAGTAGGCACTGTGATAAATTCAAACAAAAGGCAATTTCTTTGTCATGAACACGCTAACATAACTTACAAGGCAGTATGCTGGGAGTGGTGCAGCCAGTACACATGGGAAGGAGCTAGAGGCAGGGGACAGTGCCACCAACAGTTGATTCAGATTAATGGTAACAAAACTGCATGTCCACCTCGTGGGAAATAGCATGAGCTCCAAAAGGGAGAATGGCATTACTGGGAGAAGCAGCTGCACTTAGATGTCAACTGCAATGTTGAAGCACTTTGGAGGGAAACTGATTATGACAATTAAGAGGCAGATGTGAAAGAAATGCATTTGAGCATTGTTGGAGGTTCTTAAACTTGAGTGTGCACTAGAACCACCTGAAGGACTTGTGAAAATACAGATTTCTGGGTCCCATACTCAGAGTTCCTGATTCAGTAGGTGTGGGATAGAGTCTGAGATTTGCATTTCTCTGACAAGTTCTCAAGTTATGCTGGTCTGGGGGCCACACTTTGAGACCCACTACTCTTAATTTACCAAAAATCCATAGATGATGATGATGGGTGCAAATTGCAAGAATGGGGAAGGTAATGATTATCAGGTGTCACCTTGAACTCCTACATGTGGGCTATGGGGCTATGTTCCTCCCCCCCCTTTTTTTTCCTTCTGTGACTTTTTTACTCTGAGAACAACTGGTCTAACCAAAAATACTCTGGGAGTGGGGACAGGAATGTGGCTGTGGAGAATAATTTGAGAACTATAAATCAGATTTTTTCTTTCCTAATTGAGATTTTATTGGTTGTGTTGAGAATCAGTCCACAACATTCCAATTTGTACACAATTATGTACTGAAACTGTAAAATGCCATTATAATTCTTTTTAAATTCATTGCATTTCTTTTTAAAAGTTATACCAATGACTCTCCAGCTTAAAATGTGGAAATAAATTTTCCTTAAGAGGATATCAAGTACTAGTATCTTCAAATGTTGATAAGCTGTTACACACGTCATACCAATTCACAATTTAATAACATATACACCGCATACTCACATATTCAGTCTTTCACAGCATAATAAATTTATTAGGAAAACAGGACTACCGTGACCAAAGATGCTACACACCGCACACTGCTCTGACAGGGAAAGCCATGACCAAAGAGTAATCTTTTTTAGAAACAATTTACTAAAAACCAACATGAGAATAGAAGTAGTCACAAATGTTGGAGACGTTAAATGCAGGCCTGTGAATCCATATTGCCATTTACTGTGCTGTGTGTTATAGGATATGGAAACCAATCCCCCATCTATAAAATGTTAAGCTGACACCCAAGACAGTCAAAGCCTGCCATAATTAAATGTCCCACACTATTGTCTGGTTGTATACGAGGAAATAAACTATCAGTGAATGTTTTCACCTCTTAAAAGCATTTACCCTTAAAAAAATGTGATGAGGTAGAATTCTCTCCTTAAAAATATTTCTAGAACTGCTAAAAAACTTGCATTTACAAAATAGTGCGTAAAAATATTCCTCTGGATTGTGCAAGAAGGGAGACAGGGACCACTGATAAAACATAGTATATGGTATTAGTCAGACTTGCTGTCTTTCTCTGTGGCTTTATCCGAGGCTGGACTCTCCTTGTTTTTATCGTTTCCCTTTCTGTAGATACATCTTTAGTTTCTTGATCAGCCACTTCTGCCTGTTTTCCCTTTGCTTCTTTTCCCTTTTCATTTGCATTTTTTTTTCTTTGTCTGAAGATTTATCCTTTCCTCTGCCTTTTTGGGCTTTATTTTACTTTGTAGGAGCAGGTTTAGCTGACCACCTTGCAGATCTCTTCTTGGGGTCTCCCTTCACTGACCCTTCAGCTGAGCTGAACTTCCTTCTGGGTATCTTGGTACGGGGAGGGTGTGGGCTGGGTGTCTGCAGGCTGCGGTACACCAAGAGCCTTCCCAAAACTGGGCTACCTGGCCGCAGCTGCTGCTGTTCCTGTCTGAGAACTACAAATCTTAGATTCAGCATGTAGCCAATTACTCCTAAAACTCTGATCAGAACTGCATGCCTCAGATTTAATTTTAGAAAATCATAGGTATGGAATATAATATTTTATCATGAAGGCCTTTTAATCCTCTGCTTTATGAAAGTCTCAACTCTAAAACTGTACTCATGACATTAACCCCCAAACTTGCTCCTCCTCCAGTGTTCTTTAGAAATGGCATCCTCAGCTGCCCATCTTTTCAGTACCGCAGGCAGGCCTCCTCCTGGACATCATTCCTTCTCTTGCGCACTTTCATTCCTGCATCCAGTCACTCACCAAGTCCCATCAGTCCCGTCTCCTAATGCATGTTACATCTGTCTACTTCTGTTGCCTCCACTACCTCCACCTTGTGCAGTCTACCAACTCTTCACCGGCTCTTCCCACACCTTCTCGGGCTCCATTCTGGTCATTATTGTATAGAAGGCAGAGTGATTTTTTTTTTTTTTTAAGAAACACAAATCATATCAGGTCGCCCATGTGCTTAAGACCCTTTAATGGCATCCCGCTGTTTTTAGGATAATCCTTACATTCTCAAAATTGTCCCATGGGCCCTGCATGACATGGCCTCCCCCATATTTTCATCCTTTTTGCAGCCATTTCCCCTTTTGCTCTCTACACTTCAGTCCACTGACTGTTTCACTTCCTGAGCTAAAGGTGTTTAAAGTCACTGCTCTTTACTGAGATAATCCTAGATGAATATCCTGGAGTATCCACAGAGAAGACGGTGAAAGTGACACTCGCAGATGACATTTTTATTAACACTGACAAATGGCCCCATTCTATTACTGTTTGAAAACGAGGTCTTGGGAAAGGATCACTGCTTGTCCTTAGAGAGCCTGTACAAATTAGAAAATGGTGCCCCTCCAGGGGAATGCAGCCCCCGAGCTGCATGGATTGGATTTCAGCCTCTACACATCCAGGGTGAGGCACTCCGTTAAGGACATGACCTGCACAGCAGGAATGGTGACCATCTCTGGAGATGTCAGTTAGTTTGCTTCCAGATTAAAACAGGTCTAAATAGGCTTGTCTTATTTAGAAACTGAACAACTATGCAACTTCTGGAACTCCCTGGTAGCCCAGTAGTGATTCTGTAATAATAATTAATATGAAAAGCTTTTACCATGAGGCTAAAAAGTTCTTTGCATGGCTAGAAAGACATTTGATTTTTACCTTTCCAAGCCAGCATGGTTGTGTCTACACTGCTAGCTCTGTAGCTGTTTTTCAGAGTTGAAGACCAGATGCGGTTTACAACCTAGAATGTCTCTACCTGCTGGCATGTAAGTTTGGCACTGAGCACTTAATGCCCAGACTATGGTGTTTTACTGTGTGGAGGAAGGACTCGTTGGAGAGGCACAATACTTTTTCATCTGACATGTTTGCTCTTGTGGAAGTGGCTTGAAGTATTTGAGTCCTGGCAGCAGAAAACATGGGAGGAGACTTAATTCTTGCTGAGCATGAATCATCCCATAAAAATTAAAATTGAACACTTTTAAAAGCAGTTTCATTGTTGGTATAAAACTATTCATCAATCATTGGCTTCCTTTGATGTGTATATTATATATCTGTGTGTCTCTGCCAGGATCCTAACATGAACCTCTCCCTGAACAAACAAACACTGAATAAATATTGCTATGGTTTTGCTAATTACTTATACTTTTGTTATTGACTTAGAAACAGTTTTGTTTCTTGTTTTTAACTCTGTGTTGAATATGAGTTCAGTTCTTTTTCTTTCTTTTTTTTTTTTTTTTGTATTTATGGAAGTGCGTAAATTTTACGGGAAGCGAGGTGGGGAATATAGGAAAGTGTGAAAAACAACCACACATGCACAATTCCTTTGTAATTTCAAACTCTAATGGACACTCTCTGGAGGTCATTGCCAGATCTCTCAATAGGAACAAAATTTAAATCTGGGAGCAAGTTATCACTCTGTAAATGCTTGCTATGATCCTGGAATTGCCAAATATGCTATATCTAATTGAATTTCATTACTGGGGCATGAAAGGCAGTTGGCTGAATGTTGTCACTGAAAAGAATATATTGTGGCCAGCAGATTGTTGCCTATACAGCGCTGTAGCTGGGTTTTTCAGGCCACCTGCACTTTGGAAAGCTCTGGATGCTGAAAGTATTGGCAAGGTTGGGTCCTTCTGAGGGCCAGGAGGGAGGGATCTGTTCCAGGCTTCTCTCCTTGGCTTGTAGATGGCTGTCTTCTTTTGTCTTCACATCATTATTCCTTAATACATATCTCTGTGCCCAAATTTCCACTTTTTATAAGTATTCCAGTCATACTGGATTAGGGCCCATTGGAATAATCTTGTTTATATTGATTATCTCCATGAAGACCCTATATCCAAATCAGGTCACATGCTGAGGTCCTGGGGCTTAGAATTTCAACATACAAATTTGGGAAGGACATAATTAAACCCATCACATCAATCGTAGTTGAACCTCACTAGAAATTAGCCTCAGAAATCCAGCTGTATTTATTTTGTGTTTTGTTTTTATTTGCTTATTAGCTATACTTATTTTGGAACCAATATTATTGGTTCAGTCTATAATCTGAACCAATTTCCATAACGTAGTTGAATTTTATTTCTTTTTTTCAGACCCACCAGACCGCCATGATATTGGTTCTGCAGTCAACACTGCGGTCACTCTCTCTCACTCTCTCTCCCACCCTCTTTCTCTGTCTCTCATTTGTTTCATGAGTCATTAAGCCAAATAGTGTTAGGTAAATGAAAGTTCATATGATAGCAGCATCTTGAACAAGAGGACCACTCCTTTCCCCCCAAGTCCATGACCTGTATCATGTCTAACATTCTAGTTCTAAGGATTTTAAATGTAATTTGTTGATGTGTAGTGTGTTTTCACTTGCCGCCTTGTTTTAGCTACACCATTCTTGCATATACTTCATTTTCCACATAAGCCTTGTTTAGTTGTACAGTTTTGATATTCACAGCTCTCTAGTGCTTTGGACTCAATGTTTATTCCGAGAGTTTGCAGCTGACTTTTCTGGAAGATCATTCTGATGTTGTCCAGGGATGCCGTCAGAGGTGCTGGTTCCTAAAGCGCCTTTTCTGCTTTCTTCCTTTTCTTCTCTGGGCCTTTCCCAGTTTCTGGGAGGTCAAAGCATCTGCGAAGCCCCTCTCTCTGCAACCCACTGGCATCAGTCATACTTGTGTGCTCCATGTGTACTTTATTGTTTTTTTTAGACAGGGTCTCACTCTGTCACCCAGGCTGAAGTGCAGTGGTGCAATCACAGTTCACTGCAGCCTCAGCTTCCAGACTCAAGCGATCCTCCACCTCAGCCTCCTGAGTAGCTGGGACTACAGATGTGTGCCGCCACACTCAGCTAAATTTTTGTTTATTTTAACAGAGACAAGGTCTCACTATGTTTCCCTGGCCGGTCTTGAACTCCTGGGCTTAAGCGATCCTGCCACCTCAGCCTCCAAAACCACTGGGATTACAGGTGTGAGCCATGGTACCTGGCTCCCTCTGTACTTCAGAACTCATCCCGCTCTCTGTTCCCCCAGCATGTTATATGCAATGTGTGTGTGTGTGACTGGTATGTACCCTCTTAGGCTTCTGGGCCCTGAAATATAACCCATATTTTGTTTCCCCCTATCCTAAGAGATAGGTGGAATAGAAAATTTTCTCCCCTTTTTAATTGAACCAGTCAAATTCTGGCTCTCCTCAAATATATTCCAAAATATCAGTGATTGGCTAATAAAACATCTTATCCCTTCAGAAACAGCATTTAGGGTTGGTTAGATAATACACATTATCAATCATCATCATCATCGTCATCCTTACTTCCTGTGCTTGTAAAAAAGCAGGGTGGAATAGCATGAATTATTGATTGTACCTAAGCACAGGAAGGTCTGGGACCCCATCTCTCCAGAAGAAATTAGATGGCTTGAGAAGCTTTCTTCATTCTGGATAATTTCAATCCCAAAGACCAAAACCCCTGCAATTAGACTTCATGATTGCCATGGCTGGCTTTCTGTTAGAGAAAATCCTAGAGGAAAACAGAAACTCCCAAGGAGCTGGGTAGCCAAGAGAGAAGCCCATACCTTCCGACTTCCATCTGGCAACCTGATGGTTCTGGCATTTGACCTCTCTGAAGAAAAGAACCACAGGGTATTAGACATGAATTCCAATATCTGAATTGACAGAAGTACTCTCTCCAGGGTAGATAAGCTATCAGAGCTTAGATATGAGGATGTTTTAAAATTATAACTCGGAAGCCAGGTGTGGTGGCTCATGCCTGTAATCCCAGCACGTTGGGAGGCCAAGGCAGGTGGATCACTTGAGGTCAGGAGTTTGAGACCAGCCTGGCCAACATGGCGAAACCCCGTCTCTACTAAAAATACAAAAATTAGCTAGGCATGGTGGTATGCACCTGTAATCTCAGTTACTTGGGAGGCTGAGGCAGGAGAATCACTTGAACCCGGGAGCTGGAGGTTGCAGTGAGCCCAAGCTGTGCCACTGCACTTCAGCCTGGGAAAGAGTGAGACACTATCTCAAAAAAAAAAAAAAAAAAAATTTACTCAGAGACCTGAAGTGTCAGGCCCACCAACAGTTCTTTGTCCCTTGATGTTAGTCCCGTGAGCTAGCTCTCCAGCACTAGGGACTATTCTTGTGTTTAGTTTGATCTCCTGTCTTCTAGGGGTAGATCACAATCAAATAGCTCCCAGTTCCTCCCTTTGGGAAGACAATGACCTTGGCTTCCCCACACAATTCCATACAGCATTGCTCCTTGGACTCCATACCCCAGGTCCAGAATAGGCAGAGTAGCCACTCTGGAGCTAATCTCTCTTCCTGTCTCCTGGTAAAATGGTTTTAGCAGAGATTTGTCCCTGGCAGCTGGTAGTTTCTCCCTTCATCACTATATTAAGATGTCCTTGACCAAGGATGGTGGCTCATGCCTGTAATCCCAGCACTTTGGAAAGCTGAGACGGGAAGCTCACTTGAGTTCAAGCTCACCACAAGTTCAATTCTAGTCTGGGCAACGCAGGGAGACCTTGTCTCTACAAAAAATAAAAAAATTAGCCAAGTGTAGTGGTACACACCTGTGGTCCCAGCTACCTGGGAAGCTGAGGCAGGAAGATCACTTAAGCCTGAGAAGTTGAGGCTGCAGTGAGCCATGATTGGACCACCGTACTCCAGCCTGGGTGACAGAGCGAGACTCTGTATTTTAAAGAAAGAGAATAAAAGACCTCCTAGCCCATGACTTCTTTAACTTTTTGCTTATGCATTGGGGCCTTCAGCAAATTAAGAAAAAACTGGCAAGCTCCTGAGTAGTGATGCTAGGCCTCAGCATGTACAAAAGAGTCCTGGAGTATGTTCACGGTTCTGCTTAGCTTTTAGAGCAGAGCACTTTTACTGCCAGACTCCTAAGCTACTAATGGGCCAGTTGTCAGGGATGAATATATGCAGAGAGAGGCTGTCTGCAGATTTTTCCACTCATTCTCTATCAGGTGCTAATTTCAAGCCAGCAGAAAAAGAAAGAAGGAACAGGCTGCAATGCAATAGAGCTTTCCTTTGGGAGGAATTTTTTTTAATTAAAAAAATAAGCTATGACAGGTTTTATTTCAACAAAGAATTGTTACATAACTGGAATCCAAGATTCTTGCATTTACATTGAAATAAATGGGTGATTTATTTTTAACAACTTCAAAATGACAGTTGATATTAGTTAATTAATTAAACAGAAAAATTCCATGCTAACTAAAGGAAGCAACTGGTGGTATTTGCTAGTATTAATACCTTTTAGTTATAAGTTGGCTATCTGAGAAACCCTTCTTGATTTGGTTCATTAACCCAAAGAATGAATCATGAATAGGAGATTCAGCCACAGAAAACTATAGTTCCTGCAGACAGATCCTAGGAAGGTTTGACACCATGGGGGTTCTGAGCTTGGGCTACTTACCACATTTATTGCCCCTGTTTAGACCCCTAAAGCCTCAGCAAAGTGTATATCTCTTAAGCTCCTATTATCCAGCTTTAACTTCCTTTCTCAAATCCAGGAAGTAATACAAGTTATTCAGAAAATTCCTATGTTGCATGTTTCTGAAGGATGTTGAGAAGTAAAAAATGGCACTCCCCCTTTGTGTTTTGTTGCATAATAGGAGAAGACAGCAAAGAGAGGGAAACGTCAAAAAGACCATAATCATGCATGCAAAATGCATGTCCACACCCAGCAGAGCTGTGGGTAGAATTCAGGACCAGTTTGTTTTGGATTCCAAGATGAAAAGAGGCAAAGTGGATGTGCCTGTGTTTCCTCAAGGGAGGAATTTATGGTATTTACTAGCACAAAGCAATCACTTAAAAGTTGAGTTAGATATTCCTGTACTCACTTATAGGCATAGTTTATAATAAGGTAATGAATGATTCATCTAGTTCCAACTTCACAGTAATAATCTTGGATTATAGATATGGAAAAAGGATTACATTTATCTGATTTACTCTCATTTTACAAACAAGGAAAATGAAACCTGGAAAATTTGCTTGAGCAGTATGCTCTGTAACATCTCATAACTTCTAGTGGTATCATTTTTCACAAAAGAGGTGGAGTAGAGGGAAGAAAATGGTATCCACAGGCCAGGATTAAGGACCAGCCACACTCCAATCCCTGCTGGTGACTGTCCCCAGCCATCCTGATGGCCTCAGCTGAGACCCAGGCCCTCCTCCAAAAGAAGTCTCCCAGGATAACTCAGGTATCACTAGTCATCTGGAGGATAAAGGCAAAGTTTGCATGAAAGGACGATTTTGGGGGAATGTTTAAATGTTTCCATGCCTCGTTTGCCTCTTCTATAAAAAGGGAATAATAGGTTTGCTCTAAATCTCTTGGATGCTTACTAAGCACTTAATAAATATTAGTTGTTATTATTTTCTTTTTCCATTCTCACTTCTTTTCCCTCTCTGCCTTCCTCTCTCCTCTTTTCCCTCCTTTCCTTTTTATACCCTATCTCCATTGTTTTCAAGCATAATATATAGGGCAAGAGAGATTTTTTTCTTAAAATATCTGGTTATTTCTGTGTTTTCTTTCCAAATTTTCTAGACCTCAGTTTTATCAGTATATTTTGAGAACCCCACCGGTGGACGTTTAGATTGTTTCCAGGTTTTTGTTGTTGTTGTTGTTCTATTTGAATCCTTCATCTTCCACTTTGTAGCTCTGTGATCTCTTCAAGCGATGATGATCTTTGATGGCATTTTGGGGGTGATGTTCAGGTGGCAGCCAAATTGGAGGGGGCCATGGAGCAGAATGTGGGACTACTCATTCCAAGGGCATAATTGTGGAGAGTAAGAGCTAGATCCTAATGTAGGAAGGGTGAGGGGAAGTGTTTGGGAGTATTTTTTGTTTGCTTTGAGCTGGGATTTTTAGATTTGGAAGATGTTAAACATATTTATTAATTTAGCAGAAGGAAACAGGAATGGAAGAGATTGAAGATGTAGAAGAGTGAGGGAATAATTGAAAGCTTGACATGTGATCAAGAATAAAAGGGCGGAGACTTTTCCTGTGACGGAAGGCTAAAAGCCAAGAACAGACAAGTCTACACAGGAACTTTAGATAGAGAGTTCCCAAATATTGGCTTTAATATTCTCAGTGTGAGGGCATCTGGAGTAATCTGCTGAGATTAAGTGTTGGAGGAATAGGAACAGGTTAGGGGAGAGTTTTATGGGAATTTTTAGAGACAGCTTTTATGAGAAATGTGACAGGGAGGGAATTAATGATGGATAAAAGGATTCTTGGGTAACATTAAGTGCCCAGTCAAGATTAGATAGCGGCCATTTGAAGTGGAGCCAACTCAACTTTCTCCAGCCGTGCTTGGTACAGCTAAATCAAGAGGCAGCAAGACGTTTCATGAGGAAAAATAAATTTTTAACACTATCATTCTTTAATAGAGGGAAGGAATTAAAGTTTCCTGAGGTGAAGATAATTCGAAGACATGCAATACAGATGGCATAAATAGAAAAACTTTGAAAAGTATATTGTTCCCCCTTGTTTTTAAGCTCAGATAAACACCCCATTAAGTAGAATGAATACCCTGATAATTTAGAATACTCAAGTTTCAGGGTGCCACTTAAAAAATAAGGCAGATGCTGTCCTTAGCTAGGGAAAAAGTATGTCTCTGGCAGGTGAGTTCCCTTCACCAAGTCCATGAGATGGACTTGATTGGAAGCAAATACAAAATTGGAGATGATCAATAGAACAGAAGCTCCTTAGTTCCTAGATCAGTTTCTGGTACATGGTAGGTAAATGAGAAATACTCTGTGAATAAAATACAATTGTACCTTGGTATCCATGGTGGATTCATTCTAGGATCTCCTGAGGATTCCAAAATCCATAGAGGCTCAAGTTCCTTATATATATAAAATAATATAGTATATGCATATAACCTGCATACATCCTCCTGCATATATTAAATCATCTCTAGATTACTTAGAATTACTACAATGCAAATGCTATCTAAATAATTGTTCTACTGTATTTTAAATTTTTTATTATTTTTTTCTTTGAATATTTTAAATCGGTGGTTGGTTAAATTCATAGATATGAAATTCATGGATATGGAGGGCTGACTGTATGTATATGAATAAATGTATAAATTTATTCATGTCAGTTTGAAGCGTTAGTCTTGTGAGACATAGTAAAATATGGAAAATTCTGACTATATTGGTCGTTTGCACTGCCCACGTCACTCAATATGCAGCTGTGGTAAAAGCAAGTTTTCAAGTTCCTGTCAAGACAGTTAAACACATTTAATCTCTTCTGCTTCTCTGCCTCCCTCATTACCTCTCTCCTGAAAGTTATGGGTTGTCAGGACTTTTATTGAAATGAAAACAAAATCTAAGTTGATATTCTAAGACATGAAAGAGTCAGAGTCAAACAAGTCCATTAATATTCCATTCTTTCCTATGCAGTACTCCAAAGCATATTTGGTGGTGCTTACAAAATAGTTTTGTTTTGATGGATATAAACAGTTATTTATTTCATGATCACCATGGTAAGTATAACCAAAAATAAAATTCCAGCCACCTGAATTGGCCCCTCCTCTTGGCCAAGGGCATTCCAAAGTTAACCTGAAAAACTAGTTCAGGCCATGATGGGAAGGGGGAGCCAGACATGACTCATTATTCCCTCCTCCTATTTGAAATTACCGATAGAACAGACTTTTTTAAAATCTGATAAGAAACATTGATAATCCATTCTCTGAAGCCTCCTACTTGGAGGCTCCATCTATGTGATAAAATTGTGGTCTCCACAACCCCTTATTTTAATCCAGACATTCATTTCTATTGATTCTAAGTCTTTAGATATTAACAACTTTTTCAACCAATTGCCAGTCAGAAATTTGTAGAATCTATCTGTGATCTGAAACTAACCACACTCCCCCCGCCACCACCAATTGTGCCAGCTTTCTGGATTGAACCAGTGTAGATCTTACATGTACCAACTGATGCCTTATGTCTCCCTAAAATGTATAAAAGCAAGTTGTAGTCTGACCAACTTGGGCACATGTTCTCGGGACCTCCTGAGGGCTGTGTCATGGGCTATTGGCCACTCATATTTGGCTCAGAATAAATCTCTTCAAAATACGTTACAGAGTTTGACTCTTTTCATTGCCATAGATCTGGTATAGAAATTTCAAGAGTGGGTCCTTAGTCCTTAAGAAGCTCGATCTAGTAGAGAAAACATTCCAAGGACCTGGTTAAAGAAGTCTGCTTGCCAGGAACATACTTTTTCCTTAGCCAAGTATAACATCTATTAGAGATAACCAATGGTTCCAACTGTACTTGGTAACAGAGGCTGAGAGAAAATGGGTGTGGGGGAGACAACAAGTGCTACAGGGGTAGTTGATGATGTAGTAATCTTCCTTGAGTATTCTGCCATTACATTCAGTTTTTATATACAAGATCCAGGCACGGTTGTCACTGGGTGTCCATGGGGAGTTGGTTCTAGGACCTCCCCAGATATCAAAATCCAAAGATGCTCAAGTCCCTGATATAAAATGGCATCATATTTGCCTATAACCTAGGAATATTACATGTATACTTTAAATCATCGTTAGATTACTTATAACACCCAATACAATACAGATGCTAGGTAAATTTTTGTTGTGTTGTTTAGGGAATAATGACAAGAAAAGGTCTGTACATGTTTAGTCACAGACACAACTTTTTTTTTTCAAATATTTTTTATTCATGGTTGTTTGAATCCGCTGATGGGGCACCCAGGAATATGGAGGGCTGGCTGTATTTCAAGTGTAAAAGATGGCAGGGTAATGACTCACCCAGATGCTACTTTTATAGTTCCTTCTGTTTCCTTCCTTTGGTGGATGAAGGAAATGCTGTCATGCTCAGAAGTTGAGAGTAGGCAGCTAGTTGCCTCAGTAAATGACCCCTCCATCATCCTATGGCTTAGACCATAGTCTTGAGTTCATCCTTCCTCCCAAATTCTATATCAAGTTCTGTTAGCATTTATATCAAAAATATACACAGGATAATAGAAATGTTGCTATCTTGTTAGGGCTATGTTACATAGGTGTATGCATTTGTCAGAACAAACTGTGCAGTAAAGATCTGTGCATTTCATTCTCTAAATTAAACTTACTCATATATGTAATGTATATTAGCATGTATAATAATATACATTTTGTACTCAGAATATATATATAGCAATATATGTTTTACATATGTATACATGTTTGCTACATGTGTATTCACACATACATACATAACTAGGGTCCAATCACAACCTCCATTGCTACCACCCTGATCTGAGCCACCAACAGGACACCTCTCATCTGAATTGTTGCAGTTGTTTTCTGACTGTTCTTCTACCTTTGCTCCCCTTACAGTGTGTTCTTAGGAATAATACTTCTTAAAACATAAATCAGATCATGTCATTCCTTGGCTCAGAACCCTCCAATGGCCTTCCATTTCCATGCTCAATTGAATTCAAAGCCTTGCCATGGCTCATGAGGCCCCACTACCCTACCACTCTCATCACGCCTTCTGTGCCTCTGGGACCACATTGCCTACTAATCCTCTGGCTCACCACCTTCCAGCCCACTGACCTCAAACATCAACTACAGGAAGCTCTCCCTCGTCAGGGCCTTTGCACTTACTGTTGTTTCTCCCTGGAAGCTCTTCCCAGACATTCATGTGATTTTCTCCCCTTGTCTCCTTCAAGATTTTAATCAATATCACTTTATCAATGGGGCCTTCCCTGATTATCAGATCAAACCTTCAAAGTCGCTGCCATGCCCTTTCTGTACAAAGAGCTGGCACAACATATAATTAGGAGGATGTGTTCTGCTGCCAGACTGCCTGGCTTCACATCATTTTCTAGCCGTGTGACTTGGTGCCCTCTCTGTGCCTCAGTTTCACCACCAATAAAGTGGGGAAAAGTATTTTGTCATTAGGGTTATTGTAAGGATTAATTGAATTGATATATGACAAGCAATTAATACAGTGCCAGGTACATAGTAATCTAATGTTAATGTTATTCCTCTTGCTTGCATCATTTTTCCCATAGCATTTGGCAATCACCCTCTCACCTGCTCTCTGTTTATTTATTTTTTGTGGCTTCTTGTCATTAGAATGTATGTACCCATCAGAGCAACAACTTTTTACTTTCTTTCTCCTTCTATTTTCTTTTCTTTTTCTTCACTACTACACCTTCATCACTTAGAATAGTGCCTGATATACAATAGGTACTCTGTAAATCTTGTGTAATCAATGGGTGAATGAGAGAAGAGTCTGCATACTTTCAGGAGGCCTAGGATAAGGTAGGTTAGGGAAGGGGCTAGAAACTTTTTCTGTAAAGAGCCAGATAGTAAATATTTTAGGCTTCGTGAATTACAACTACTCAACTTTGCTGTGCTGGCATGAAAGCCACCATAGATGATGCATAAGTGAATGAATGTGACTGCGTTCCAAAGAAGCTTTGTAAAAACAGGCAGTAGACCAGATTTGATCATAGGTCATGGTTTGTCAGCTCCTGGGTTGGGGAATAATTTTTGGCCTTACTTTCCTCGTTCTCATTATTCCTGCCTTCAGCCAGCAATTAGTGCCATTCACTCAGAACTGAAATATAAATAACTTGAAAAGTATGACATTACCACTTAGTATTTGGCTCAGTATTTATTAATTGTACACATTTTCCATGTCTCTTAATATTGTGATAGGAAATAACAATGTTAAGAATGTATTTTGAATTTTCTAGCTGTATAGTTTCCGGGCTCTGGTTTTCATTTCTCTTCTCCACTAGCCGAAAACTGGGGATTCTGGCCAGGAGCACGTACACTATAAGGAATAAGCAGTGTTGTCATTCCTCTTAATATATGGCCAAGAGTGTAACTGATACCCAGTTGGAATTGAAACCAACAGAAATTACCTACAAGACAAACTGTTTAGTTTATAAAATTATTTATAAACTTTTTTCTCCACAGAACTGTTTCCTAGCCCAGTTTTTACCAGTCTTCCCAATCAATTTTATGTGCTAGCAAGTTTCTTCCAGCTTTAATGCAGTGCTTTTGACCATGTGACAAACCAAAATTTTAACACAAAATATATAGCTTTTATTGCTGTAATTAAAGCAGCTCAGAAATTACACTCATTTTGCTGATATGATGCATTATATTTAGACAAATAAACAGTTCAACTATGTGACTGCAACTGATGTGAATTTGATGCAAACAGAAATGGTTTTTGTGCCACCTCTTCTGAATTTATTGTCAGTGCTAGCAGTTTTCCACTTGCCGTTTAATTTTAATTTTCTTCGTCATTGTATATGTGTGGAAAGAGAACAAACCTGGAACATATTCCCCATTTGTTGGGGTTTTCTTGCTCCCTGTATTGTGCCTTTTTACAGCTGTGGTCCATGTGTGCAGTTTCCAATCAGAGTGTGGCGTAACCTACTTCCAAGACACCTGGCCAGTGTGCCCCCCAGAGCGGTGCTGCTCAAACGATCCATTGATTCATTTTCTAAAATCCAATTTAAAAAGAAAAGTGGGCTGGGTGTGGTGGCTCACGCCTATAATCCTAGCACTTTGGGAGGCCGAGGTGGGTGGATCACAAGGTCAGGAGATTGAGACCATCCTGGCCGTGATGAAACCCCGTCTCTCCTAAAACACAAAAAATTAGCTGGGCGTGGTGTCGGGCACCTGTAGTTCCAGCTGCTCAGAAGGCTGAGGCAGGGGAATCGCTTGAACCTGGAAGACAAAGGTTGCAGTGAGCTGAGAGCATGCCACTGCACTCCAGCCTGGTGACAGAGCAAGACTCCATCTCAGAAAAAAAGAAAAGTGTGTTCCCAGCAGAATTATCACATAATTGGATATCACAGCAAGGTCAAGTTGCTATGCAGTTGTTAAAATGGTTATTCTCAATTTCTGTACTTACAGTAGACCAATAACAGTTTGTGCACCAGCTCCAGTCCACAGACCACATTCTAAACAACGCTACTTCAGAGCAGTGGTTTTCAAACACTTTTATCCCAGTATAAAGGATGCGCTCTTAGGCTTTAAAATACATGAGTGTGTACGTGCCTGTGCAGGCACACACATGCACACATACTCTGAAACTGCTGGAATGTCAGCCCTCTAAAGGCAGAGCTTAGATTTTCTTGTTCTTTTTCACTGTTCTGCCTCTAATACCTGGAACATAGTAGGCCCTCAATCAATATTTGTTGCAGGGGTGTGTGTGTGTGTGTGTGTGTGTGTGTGTGTGTGTGTGTATCTGAGTAATCAAATCAAGATTTTCACATGATAATACTTAACCTTTACTCCTGATGAAATACTCTTTTGTTGTCTATTTAATTAAAAGAAATGCTGATTTTAGCCTAATAATTCTATTTCAATACATTCTAATTTTAGGAATTGCAACCCATGGTTTATAAAACATTCCTTTACAAGGTGCTTGTGTATAGGAATTTATTATTCTTTTCTTCTGCTTCATAGTTTTGAGTAGCTGCTTCTTACTCCTGTCTTCCTATGGGTGTACACATCCCAGAACTGCTTACATCTAGGCAGCAGTCCACACAGCCTGCATACATTAGGTTAGTGGGCCTGTGAAGCCTGTGAAGGAAAACAGAGGGAGGTGAGTCTGGAGATTTAAGAGCTAAAAATAAGGGAAGAGTGAGGTTAGAGTTAGAGTGGGTAGAGCAATAGCAAGTTGAAACAGATTCCCCATACTCCTACCTAATATTGGCAACTAAGTTTGCAAATTCTTAGGAATAATGTCATTCTAAAGTAGTACAATGAATTTGATTCATCTACACCTAGAAGAGCATGAAATTTTACTTTGTAAGGTTGTGGATGGCAAGGCTGATACTAACAGTCACGTTTATCTAAACATATCTTAAAAGTTAGGGTCATGGCCGGGTGCAGTGTCTCACACCTGTAGCCCCAGCACTTTGGGAAGCTGAGGGGAAAGGATTGTTTGAACTCAGGAGTTTGAGACTATCCTGGGCTACATAGAAAGACCTGGCCTCTACTAAAAATAAAAATTAAAAAAATCAGCTAAGGATGGTGGTACCCACCTGTGGTCCCAGCTACTGGGGAGGCTGGGTTGGGAGGATCACTTGAGGCCAGGAGGTCAAGGCTATAGTGAGATATGATCATGCCACTGCACACCATCCTGTATGACAGAGCCAAGACCTTGTTTCAAAAAAAACAAAACAAATAAAAAAACAAGTAAAGGTCAAGATGTAGTTTTCTGGCTTATGCAGCTCAGAGGAAGGTGATACTATCAGCCAAAACAGTGCATTTGGGAGCTGGAATACTTAAGACATTAGAGTGTGCGTGTTTGCAGAACCACTGAGTTATAGCTGTACATAGCAAGCATTTGGTGTCTACCACACTAGATGACGGGGAGCAGATAGCAGAAATATAGTCTGTTTTCAGGGAAAGCACAGCTTCATCCAGGAAACAGTCACTGTAAAATGAGGACTGTTATGGTGGTGGTGGTCAGGCTGGCCTTGGAGGGAAAAATGCCTGAGCCACCTTGAAAACATGTGTCCCAGGACATAGAAGAGGGCCCAAGCAGTAGGGGGATCGGCACATGTCATGGCACAGAGGTGACAGAGCAGCAGCGTCTTCTGAGGAGAGCATGTCTTTGTAGTATGGTGGGAGGTCGGCAGTCCTGTACATAGTTTATAGTTTGAATTACAAACATATGAGGGAGGTCGGGGCTGGTGGTGATCCTAGTGAAGGCCTAATAGTCGTTTGATAAATACCTACTGAATGGATGAGAGATATATGTGGGAACAATGTGGGCTTTGGACTCAAATCTCACTTCTTCGGTGACCTTGAACAAACTCCTAACTTCTCCATGTAGTCATAATAATAGCTAGTAAGAGTAGATATGGAGAAATGGAGCTTTTTTTCAACTTATCACAAGATCTTCAAATCTGTTGACATGTAATGCACATCACTTTTCCAATAGCAGCAGCATCCTTATTTGAGAAGTAAAAGATCTTGGCTTATTGTATGAACTTTTTCATCAACTCTCTTCTGGTTCTCATTCCTAAGCATTAATGGCAGAGAGCCAGAAGGCTCATTTCCTTTTACCTCATCCTATTTTCCCTTGCTGCTTCATTTATTTGATTACTTACTAGTTTTGCCTCTTTGTATTTTGTGGCATTTCATTTTAGTAAACAAGAGAAGTAACTTTTACTTTGGGAAGCTGAGGGGAAAGGATTGCTTGAGCTCAGGAGTTTGAGACCAGCCTGGGCTACATAGGAAGACCTGGCCTCTACTAAAAATAAAAATTAAAAAAATCAGCTGAGCATGGTGGCACCCACGTGTGGTCCCAGCTACAGGGAAGGCTGAGGTGGGAGGATCACTTGAGCCCAGGAGGTCAAGGCTGCAGTGAGCCGTGATCATGCCACTGCATTCCATCCTGTGTGACAGAGCCAAGATCCCCTTTTGAACTCTGCCTTACAATCCTCTGTGAGCGGCCATTCCATTTTCTCAATGTGCATGTGCATGTGTGTGTTTGTGTTTGTGAGGGTGGTTAAAATAACAAGTATTTTCTTATTTGGTTTATAAATATTTGGTGAGCCCTTAGTATGCTTGAGGTTACGATAGAGAAATAAAATATCTAAGACAATATATCATGGTTGAAGGTGTTTAAACATTTTATGGTTTACCTATATGGATGAAAAAACTGAAATGTTTTATTATGGAAAACTTCAAGTATGTAAAAATATAGACAGGATACTCAGTTGGGTACAGTGGCTCACACTTGTACTCCCAGTACTTTGGGAGGCTGAGGTCAGCGAATTACTTGAGCCCAGGAGTTCAAGACCAGCCTGGGTAACATGAGGAAACTCTGTCTCTACAAAAAACACAGAAATTGGCCAGATGTGGTAGTCCCAGCTACTTGGAAGGCTGAGATGGGGAGATTGTTTGAGCCCGGAGAAGTTGAAGCTATGGTGAACTGTGTTTGCACCACTGCACACCGGCCTGGATGATAGAATGAGACTGTTTCAAAAACTATTTGTGTAGATAGATAGAATAATATAGTGTACCCCCACATACTACCACCCATTTTCAACAGTTATCAACTTATGGCTAATATTGTTTTATCAACATCTTTACCTTTATTTTCTTTTGTTTTATTTTAAAGCAAATTCCAAATATTATATCATTTTATCCATAAGTATTTTGCTACTTGTATCTAAAAAATAAAGACTCAAAAAAGATAACTATAATAACATTGTTATAGTAACCTTAGAATGACAGTACACACTGTCATTCAAATACACACTGTTCAACTTTCCAGTTATATCATCCATTCTGTACTTATTTTACAGGTTTTTTTGTTTTTTTGGTGGGGGGAGGGTTTTGAGACTGAGTCTTGCTCAGTCACCCAGGCTGGAGTGAAGTGGTGCTGTCTCAGCTCACCCTCCTGAGTAGCTGGGACTACAGGCACATGCCACTATTCCCAGCTAATTTTTGTATTTTTAGTAGAATTGGGGTTTTAACATGTTGGTCAGACTGGTCTCAAACTCCTGACCTCAAGTGATCCACCCACCTCAGCCTCCCAAAGTGCTGGGATTACAGGCGTGAGCCACTGTGCCTGGCCTTATTTTACAGCTTAAAGCCTCCTCAGGAGGCTGAGGTAGGAGGATCATTTGAGCCCAGGAGTTTGAGGTTAGCCTGGGCAATATAGCCAGACCCCATTTTGTTTTAAATGTGTGTTGTAACGTTAGATATCTCTGTTGCTACCAATACCGCCAAGCTTTTCTGGTTTCAACACTTCCCCTGCCCTTTCCAAGTGATTCTGAATTAATTTTCTAGGAATGTTAGAGCAGATTGGTGATGAGAAGGCTGATGGAGTGGGGATGAAAAAAATATGTGATGACAGATATGTAGCAGAGAACTGGAAAACAAGGAGGGTTGTATTTAAGAATCTCCAAAATATTGCAGACATAAGGACCTATAGTGGTTGAGGTTTAAAGGGAGCGATTTGTTGAATTAAAACCTGAATGGCTTCTTCAGAACTGTTATGTTTGGATTAAAAGTAAGAAGCTGAGGCGTGGAGAGAGGAATTCTGCTCTTATTTACCTTGGTACCAATTCCCACCTCATCTGGGCAGAGCTTGTTGTCCCAAGGAGGAAAGACAGGCCTCGGTGTGTGTGAGTCTAGTGATTGAGTGCGCCTCAGAGCCACTGGGAGGGCTTGGAAAAACACAGATTGCTGGGCCTGGCCCTGGAGTTTCTGATTCAGGAGACTTAGGGTGGGGTCCAGGGATTTGCATTTCTTTCATTCTCTTTTTTTCCCCCCTGAGATGGAGACTCGCTTTGTCACCCATGCTGGAATGCAGTGGCGCGATCTCAGCCCACTGCATCACTGCAACCTCCGCCTCCTGGGTTCAAGTGATTCTCCTGCCTCAGCCTCTTACTGCCAAGTAGCTGGGACTACAGGCACATGTCACCATGCCCGGCTAATTATTCTATTTTTAGTAGAGACGGGATTTCACCATGTTGGCCAGGCTGGTCTCTAACTCCTGACCTCAAGTGATCCTTCCACCTCAGCTTCCAGAGGTGCTGGGGTTACAGGCTTGAGCCACCGTGCCTGGAGGGATTTGCATTTCTTACTAACTCACAGGTGATGCTGCTGTTCCAAACCGCTGACCTGCTTCTCCCTTTTGATCTGGTTTGTTTTTTGTTTTAAATTAATTTTTATGAGTGCATACTAAGTATGCGTCTTTATGGGGTACGTGAGACATTTTGATACAGGCATACATCTGATAATCACATCAGAGTAAGTGGGGTATCTATCACCTCAAACATCTACCATTTCTTTGTGTTATGGACATTCCAATTACGTTATTTTAGTTATTTATAAATGTATAGTAAGTTATTGTTGATGGTTGTCACCCTGTTGTGCTGTCAAATATGCTGTGTTTTTAAGATAGTTTCTCTTTGCTGCGATTGTATCGCTGCAAACATTGGCAATCGTTGTGTAGTTGATTAGTCTTCTGAAACTGCTTCTTGGTGAAAACAAAAAACTAAACTGTTGAGAAAGGTATGAGTAATTTGTGTAAAACATATTCTATTTTCATAATGACCGCAGAATACGCTGGTGTTCTACAAGCCTATTCGAATGTACGTGAACTTTCTCCCTTTCACAGAGATTTCTTTGAAGTGTCTCAGTCTCAGTGAATTGTGTCTATTTGGGTAAGAAGTTCAGGGTTCTCTTTCAAATGCAAGCATTTTACCTAAAGAAAGCTGAGAAACCTAGGGCAAATGTTATTCTCACAAAAGTTTCAAAGAAACTTGCTGATTTTCTTACGGCCTTTCTTTTCTTCACAGAAAGACTGGGCAGCGAGCCTGGCCTAAAACATCAGTTAGTCAGCAACCCTGCAAAAAATTATGGTGTCCTGCCAACGCTTTAGCTACCACACCCATGCCCGGAACTTTCCTTGATATTTTACCCCATTCAAATCCGCTCTAAATGGGTCCTGAGCAAACTCGAAATACACCCTAAACATACGTCTGTTGTTGTTGTTTTTTACTTCGGTCTCTAACTATAATATTTGAATCTTATCCCCAAGAGCTTGCTTATCTAAGACTTTCCTAATTTTATTTTTATTAAGCCATTGGAATAGGAAACCATTAGCCCGAGGACTCCTGCAAACAGAGCTCATTTCACTGTCTACATCACCTAGCAAATAAGAGGCTTCTCCAGTTATAACTATGACTTCGAACCCCAGCTTCACTTCTTTGTTGTGGTGGTGATTAATATATTTCCTGGTACTTTTTTCTTTAGCAAGTTATTCAAAGAAGCATGTATTAGCCACTTAGAATCCAGAAATAAATTTGCTACTTTGTGAGAATTATTAGATGGTGAAGTTTTTTATTCTATAGGATTTTTTTTTTTTCTTTTTTTTTGAGACAGGGTCTTTATCACCCAGGCTGGAGTGCAGTGGCACAATCATGGCTCTCTGCAGCCATGAGCTTCTGGGTTCAGTTGATCCACCCACCTCAGCGTTCTGAGCAGCTGGGACTACAGGTGCAAGCCACCATGCCCAGCTTATTTTGTATTATTTTTTGTAGAGACAGGGCCTCACTATGTTGCCCAGGCTGGTCTCAAACTCTTGGGCTCTAACAACCCTCCTGTCTTGGCCTCCCAAAGTAGTGGGATTATGGGTATGAGTCACTGTGCCTGGCCTTGGATGGTAAAGTTGTAATTTTCTAAGTGGTTTTGTCTACCCAAAGAACTAAATTATAACTAGCAGGTTTCTGGGTAAGGAAAAAATGAGAAGTAATGGAGCTGGATATTCTGAGCCTTTTATTTTGGACCATAGGTTCATATAATTGGATTATTCATGGTCCTTGATTTGTGACATATTATCATCATAGTCATAGATACAGAGGTGCAAGCATGTCCAATTTCATTCATTATTATTTAGTTTATTTTTAAAGTGGGATATTTCTTTCTAATTTATAACAATCAACTTCTCTTTACTAATTTTACAAATACAAAAGTTTTATTTGGAAAGTCATCCTAGGAAAGACTTGAAGAAATAAAGAAGAGAACTGATAAATGATGCATTATGAAGAAAATTACCACTCTGAATAGATCTTAATTGTCTGGGTAATGCTGGAAACCAGTGTAGATTACATGAATCAGAATTTTCTCTTTCTAGGGGAAAGTGTGCTGGAATATTTAAAGCTGATAACTTTAAATATTAAAAGAACATTAATTCTCTGTTATTTTTAGATCACCACATGCAATGGCAAAGGGCTCCCTGAAATCTTGGATAGTTAAAAGTTGGGCTGACATGCATGGAATTACAGAGAGGCCACCAATCACATCTGCCTCAGTTAGAGGCTAAACAGTATTATTAATGCATATGTTTCAAAGCCATTCCCAATTAAATTAGTTCTAAATGAATTTTATGCTTTCAACATTTAGTCAACAACTAATAGTTCTTTCTTAGTTAAAATAAAGAACTTAAATGGGATTGACATTAGGATTCTTAATGCCTGACAAGTTTTAAAGGCCATTGCATAGTTTGATGAGTTTTGGTAAATGTGTAAACTTGTGTAACCTATATCCCAATCAAGATATTGAACAGAAATTCTGCTGGTGTCTCCTTTCAGTCACTCACCATTTCCTGAAAGTAATTATTGCTCTACTTTCTATCATAGGTTGTGTGTTCTTAAATTTCATGTGAAAGTAACATGGTCCTTTCTGTCTGGCTTCTTTTGCTCAACCTAATGTTGCATGTATTATTTGTTCCATCTTTCTACTGTAGAATAATATTCTATCTTTTAGAATAATATTTCATTATATTAGTTATGTGATGAAGCCTAAGGAATCTTTCTCTCAGAAATGTTTTTGAGGATTTAAGAAAGTCTTTTTAGAGACCAGGGGATTTTCTAAAGCTTTTTTATTTAGCCTTTTCATTTTTAAAAATACATTGACCTAGCCCTGAAAGTTAACATAGCTTTATCAACACAGATGCCTGCTAAATTAGGCTGCCTCTGAAATAGTTCAAGCCATCGGCAAGGCAGAATTTTAATAAATATGGACGGTCTATTCTTAGTATTTTACCACTTCAGGTTTCTGTTTCTTGTTCTTCTGTGTAGTTCTTTAAAGCCCACTTGAAATTTATTGAAACTGATTTTGTGGCCTTGCATATATGCCTTATCCTGGTGAATGTAACATGTAGACTTGAATGTATATTCTGCATTTAGGTATTTTGTTCTACGTTGAATTAGATCAAGACGGTTTATAACGTTGCTCAAATCTTGCATGTTACTCAGTTTTTTATCTATCAATTCAAAAGAAGGTTGAAAAAGAACAAATGATAGATGGGACAAACAGAAAAGAAATAGCAGGACAATAGACTTAAATCCAGCCCTATTGGTAGACTTAAATCCAATCAGATCAGTCATATTTGTATTGTGTTAAATATAAGTGGATTAAATTTGTCTAATTCTCCCTTAACACTATCAGTTTTTGCTTCATGTATTTGGAAGCTCTGTTATTAGTTGCACAAACATTTGTGCTTCTTATGACTTCCTGATGAATTAACTCTTATCATTGTAAAATATCTTCCTTTCTAGTCATACTTCCTGATTTGTGGTTTTTAATATACCCACTCCTGCTTTCCTATGCTTACATATGTATGTTATCTCGTTTTTCATCCTTTTACTATTATATTTCTTTACATTTAAAGTCTCTATTAACAGTACACAATTAGGAATTAAAAAAACTAATCTGATGATCCCTGGCTCTTATCAGTGTTTATTCCATTTTTACTTCATGTAATTTTTAAAATGTTATTTAAAAAAAAATATTTCAGTAGCTTTAGGGGTACGAGTGATTTTTGGTTGCATGGATGAATTGTATAGTGGTGAAGTCTGGGATTTTAGTGCTCCTGTCGCCTCAATAGTGTACATCGCACCTAATAGGTAGTTTTTCATCCTTACCTCCCTCTTACTCTCCCTGCTTCTGAGTCTCCATTGTCCATTATACCACTCTGTATGCCTTTGCATTCCCATGGCTTAGCTCCAACTTATACAATACTTAATCTGATTATTTATATGCTTCAGTTTAAGTCTACCACCTTGGCTATTGATTTTTCTTGTCCTGTGTGTCCATTGTTCCTTCATTACTGCCTTTCAGTTTAGTAAAATCGAGGCTGAGGCCGGAGTATTGTATGAGCCCAGGAATCCAAGACCAGCCAGCTGGCAACATAGTGAGACTTTGTCTCAAAAAACAAACAAAAAGTAAAGATTCTGTAAATTTATATTCTCCATAGCACTTGGCTAAGCGAATATTTTTCACGAATTGGGTATAAAACATTATCACATTGCTTTAGATTCCTCATTTATTAATGATATTAAGCATCTTTTCATATTTTTATTGATTGAAAACATTTCTTCTGCCAAATCATATCATCAGGCCTCTCATTTTTTCTTTAATTTCTAGGAATTCTACATGTGGAATATTACTGAACCGGACCACTTATATTTGACTGTTTTTAACTTATTAGAGAAATCTTTGGTCTTTGAGTCTGTCACCAGTCCCTGGCTACCCATTTAATTTGCAAAGTCTTTCAAATTGGGCCCCCTTATCCTACTCCATTTTTGCCTTAGCACCTACCACCTTCTCCGTGTTACATCTGTGCTTATTACTTGCATGTACTGTCTTTCCTTACTAGTACATGTAGGCTGCTACCTGATAAATATAGAGATTCAGAGTTAGCATTTTGAACTTTCATAGCAATTTACCATTGTCATCATATTTTTATTAAATGAAAGTATTGGTCTCCAATGAATTGGGAAAATTTTTTAAGAACTAGTTCTTCACTACTTTGAAAAGCATGGTCTAGGTTGTACCATACCTTCATGTAATAGCATTTGAAAGGCTCATTGAACAGAACAGAGAAGAACTCAGTAATCATCACACCTGTCGGACTTGAAAAAGTGTTTGTAGTCTACACAAAATATAGTTGCTAACAAAGACAAAATTTTTTTTTCTAATTTAATGAGATTGTATGTTTTTCTAACATGGACATTACTTTGTGTTATTGATATTCCCATGTATATAGCTGAGCCAGGTTTGTGTCTGTTTTGTGTGTATACGTATACAAACATATCTATACAAAATGCTACTTTTTAAATGAAAGAGAATGCAAGCCACTTAATTATGTAATTTAGCTTAATCCTTTATGCTCTCAGTTTTCATATTTTGAGTTTCCCAGACTGGAGTGTGGTTATTAAATGTGTGTTCTACATCTTTGAATGGTGCACTGG
Organism: Sapajus apella; assembly: GCF_009761245.1. Taxonomy (NCBI): domain Eukaryota; kingdom Metazoa; phylum Chordata; class Mammalia; order Primates; family Cebidae; genus Sapajus; species Sapajus apella. The sequence continues at coordinate 1,628,941 of NW_022436942.1, read as the reverse complement.
CTGAGTGTGTCAGTACATTTTTTAGAATGATGTAGGTTCATAACCTAACTGCTTGACTCCTTGTTTGCTGGGTAACTGTAGACACATACCTTGAGTATTTTCATGCTGTACTATTTCCACATTAAATGGTAGTGATATTTTTCACCTTTGGAAGTGAGTAAAGTTCTGGAAAATCCTTAGGTGAAATGACCTTAAAATCAAAATAATATTTTACAACAATTATATGGCATTATGTTAGAATGAATGCATAATTGGGAACTAATCCAAGAAGCTGATACCAGGACTGTAAATATATTTGTGAAAATAAAGTGGTGAGATTTGGCTGCTTGGAAACAGAGGGCAAAGGTTTCTGTGAAACAGCATGCCCTTTATTTCCCAGGTATTTGCTGTATCACAGTATCGATAATGTAGTAAGAGCTTTATTTAGGTCTGTTGGGAGAATCTCCTGGGTGCTTAGTCTGGTACCTGAAATGCACTAGTGAATGTTGAAAATCACATTATCTTGACTTTTTCCTGTCAGTGACCAAACTTTTTGCAAGCATTGTCTCAATATAATTTTTAACAGGTAAACCAATGAGTAGATTGAGACATAATTTCAGCATAAATTCGTCTTTAGATAGGATCAGGTAAATAGAAATTATGTATTATAGTAGAAGTTAGACAGACCTAGGTTAGAAACTGAACTTTGCTATATTTGCTTTGCTGTGTTTCCATGCAAAAATCAAATATCTTCAATCCTCATTTATAAAATGGAGATGAATTTACACATTTGATAAGGCTGTTGACTAAGGATTATGGATAATTTATGTAAATGTGTGGGAACCAGTATAGGCACTCAGTATGTGATAGCCATGGCTCCATTACAAAACGTTTAATACCATTAGGGGTGTATGTGTGTATTTGTGTGTGTGTGTGTGTGCACACACAGGTACACGTAGTATATGTGTTAGTGAATAATTTTCTTAGACAAATCTTAAGCCCTTATACAGAAAGTTAAAAAAACAAAATTAAGAGAGCAGAGATTGAGTGGGGCTGGTAGAGGGAGAAAGGAGTCTTGTCTGGTCAGTGCTTGTCATGGCCCTCAGCAAGCTTCCATGGCCATCCCTGTTGCCCTTTACAGAGGCCTAGAGTTCTAAAGAACAGCATGGAAACCGTGCTAGTGGATTCGAAATACCTCAAGTGCAAGAATGGAATATTTTTATTAACTGATACAGGTGTCACATGTGGTCTTGTGCTACAGTAGGTGATTGGCCACAGCTTAGTACTCCACTACTGAAGTTCTTCCTTCATATTTGACTACACAGCAGTGTTATAATTTGAAGCTGAATTAGCAAACCCACTAGCAAGCTTATGTCATTTAAAGGATGTAATGATAACATCATTTTCTTTTTCAGATCTAGGTTGTAATTTGCCCCTGAGAAATAAGAAAATGATGAGTGATGCAAGTGACATGTTGGCTGCGGCGTTGGAGCAGATGGATGGTATCATAGCAGGTAATCTGCATCCTGTGAAAGACGGAATCACAACGTTGATTCTGCTCACTTGGCTTTTTCGCTACAACTTTCATATTATCTTCTCACTTTATTTTCATTCTTTAGCACTATGCCTTTTGCTTCCCTTAATTTCATTTTTGTTCCTCTTCTCCATTTTCTGCAAGCATTATTCTCAAACATTATTTTAAAATATCAAAAATTCCGGTTCCATCCTAGGTTTCTAATCAAGTGTAAAGAATCTGCATCTCAGGTGGTCTGGTATAGGTGGTCTGTGGACCATACTTTGAGGACACTCGGTAGCCATGAATGTTCTGATCTGTTTCCTTGAATTCAAAATTAACTGTCCACCAATGACGCCATATTTTTTTTTTCTTTTGAGACAGAGTCTTGCTCTGTTGCCCAGGCTGGAGTGCAGTGGCGTGATCTCAGCTCACTGCAACCCCCACCTCCCAGGTTCAAGCAATTCTCTGCCTCAGCCTCTGGAGTACCTGGGATTACAGGCACTGCCACCACACCGGGCTAATTTTTTAATTTTTAGTAGAGATGGGGTTTCACCATCTTGGCCACGCTGATCTTGAGCTCCTGACCTCGTGATCCCACCCCTTGCTAAGGCTCCTGAAGTGCTGGGATTTCAGGCGTGAGCCACCATTCCTGGCCGTATCTATTTTTCTTTTAAGAGAGGAGGTCTTGGTCTATTGCTTAAGCTGGAGTGCAGTGGCTATTTACAGGCATGATTGCCTGTGAATAACATGCATAGTGCAGTCTTCAAATGCTGGGCTCAAGCAATCGTCCCACCTCAAGTACCTGTGATTACGGGCACACACCACTGCACCCTGCTTATTTATATCTATTTACCTTCCCAACCCTTTGCTAAGCTTCCAGTCCCTATCTCTATGTTCCAACTAGATATCTCCCCTGAAATGTCCTGCAGGCACGTGAGTATAATCATTTAACATGTTGAGCTCATTATCTTTCCTCAGAATTTACTCTAATAGTCTTTATCTGGGTTCATTTCATAACCCTTCATCCACAGATTTTCTAAGCCAGAAATCATTTGGTTCAGTATTGGTCCAGAATGGACCAGCTCTAATATTTGTATTTTCTGATCTGCCACTTTCTTATCCATCATCTCCATGAGGCCAGAACACCTCACACCAAAGCCCACCACACTCTTTTTCTTTCTATACCACATGATTGGCCTCCTTGTTAGGAATTGGACCATTGATATTTACCATCAACTATATGATTTTAATTTTTGCACCACGTAACTCTGACTTGGAGAGGTTTATGTGATTGAATTCTCCTTTTTCCGTTTCTTTTGATTGTTCCTTACTGTGCCTAGACTGGTTTACCGCCCTTGGCTTTGGTGTTTTATCTAACATAAATCCCATTGCTGTCTCTGTGATTTTGTTTAACTTAGGTTCTAAGGCCCTGGAATATTCCAATGGGATTTTTGATTGCCAATCTCCCACCTCTCCATTCATGGGAAGTTTGCGAGCTCTGCACCTTGTGGAAGACCTGCGTGGATTGTTAGAGATGATGGAAACAGACGAGAAAGAAGGCTTGAGATGCCAGATCCCAGATTCAACAGCAGAAACGCTGATCGAATGGCTTCAGAGTCAAATGGTAGGTGTCTGCCTGTTATAAATTCTGTGTATGACTCTTTTGTTGCTTATTCCACAATTTGGAACATAGAATAGCTGATTAGAACAAGAAAAAAAAAGTATAGGGCAACAGATGTGCTCTCGTTTTATTCCTTAAGGTATCTTAATTTTCTTTTGACTCTAAAGATAACTTTTTAAAAAGTGCTATTAGTGTACATTTTCTAAGTACCAGCAACAGGTCACCTGATTCTGCCCATAAAAACAGACTGGCTTTTAGATTGTGCCTGAATGACCTACTGTGGCTTAAAACAAATAGTCCTATAAGGGAAAGAATATTGCACATAATAGATGATTTCTCAGTCATATTGGGTTATTCACTATAAACGACCAACGGCAATTCTAAATGGAAAGCATAATGAAAGACATTCAAAAAGCAACAAGGGTTTACAGCAGTATTTGACATGAAATGCCATCTAGTGGTTTATGGCAATCACTTCAGTTCCAGTTCTCGAATTAAATTGTGGAGTTGGGCCTTTAACCCATTTATGCGTAGTGTTCCATTATTGGAATGGTAAGCTTGTGAGAGTTATTTATATCCTACTTCTCAAGGTTATCGCCAAGGTCTGATTTTTCACACAAAAAAATTGCAACCTCCAGCATAAATGGGTTAATGGTGTTATTCACTGAACAATGAGGCCTCTTTCTAGGCATCCTTCTCAAAAACTGACGATGTGACAGAGCTACCCTTTATTTAGGTGCAATGGTAAATACTGTGGTTTTAATCTGCAACGAACATGTAAAATCTAAAGAATGTCACAAAAATAAATTCAATGGAGGCGAGAGGAAAGGAGATATTTTCTGCTTAAAGGATACTCCATTTTCAGTAAGATGTACTAATATGCTTATGAGTTAACTGTGTTTATATAAAAACTAATGAGAATTATATAAAAGAATCATGATCTACTTTTGGATCTGTGGTAGACAAGAAAGCTGCTTCCTTTGGGAACCTTAAGAGTACATCCTACAGCTAAAACATTTTCATATGATGGGACACAAATACTGGTGCTCCCAGCCAGTCCTGTGCTGAATGCTCTGTATTCCCACCTTGTGTACCTCTACATTTCTGAGTGCAGACAGTACAATCCATCCTTTAGCAGTGGTGCAGCTATGCAAACTTAACAATTGGAGATATTTTGCTTGTCAAAACACATAATGCCTTACTATTGCTCTGTAAATTTCCCCTCTGGAGATTTAAGGGTCCCGGTTTGCTGATTTCTTTGGGGATTGCTTCATGCTCCCAAACTGGTGTTTCCTAGCATATCCCTTAGTCTATTTCAATGTCCTGTCTCAACCCTTCCTTACTCCATGTTCTTCTGACCATTTAGCATGCAGTGAAAAAGGAATTTACTATTGTTAGAAGAACCTGTTCCTAGCCCACACCCAGAGGTCATCAATGACAATGGTAGCCTAAGTGTACCTGTAGTTCAGTTTTTGACATGTGTCTAAAACATTTCCATTAGCATGTGCTTAATCTGTTCTGTGAAAGTATTTCAAGAAATGATAAAAGGTAATGATTACATGTGAATATAGGTTAGATCTTGACATTCACTCCTTTTTCAGAAACTGCCAATGGCATTGCATCTTACTCAGAGTAAAAACCAAAGTGCTTACTGTGGGTTGCAAGGCCTCACAGGATTTGTTCCCTATGACTTTCTGACCATCTCTCATCACACATCTCCTTTTTCACTCCACGCCAAACACATTGGCTTTTTCACTGATTCTCTAACATGCCAGGTACACTGGCCTCAGGGCTTTTGCACTGGCTTTTCACTCTGCCTGGAAAGCCCTTTCCCCAGATATCTGTATGGCTAGCTCCCTCACATTCTTTTGGTGTTTACTCAAAAGTTGTGCTCTCAATGAGGCCTTGCATCACCACCCTAACTAAAATTATACCCATTTATTCTTTGTCTTACACCTTCCTGCTTTATTTTGTTCTCAGGATTCACCATTTTCTGATGTGCAATGTACTCATGACATTCATATTATTTATTTTCTGTCTTTCCAACTGTAATATAAGCATCATGAATCTGATTTTTGCCCTTATTTTTAAAAAAATTACTGTATCCTTGGTGCTTAGAACAGTGCCTAGCTCAGTAGTTACATTTGTAATGAATGATGTTCCGTGAATGATGAAGTGGAATGCACATTTGAATGAATGGAAGTTGTTTTAAATTTATTCCTTGGATAAGGAACGGCTTGTTGATCTATGTTTTTAGTTGCTATCTTATTATTTGACATTTTAAGCTTGAGAATCCACAAAATGACAAATATTTTACAGAACTAATGATTCCATTTTTATCCTAAAAGTAACAATATCAAAATAAATTAGATGTAGATCTAGAGAGATAAGGGGTTTTTGTTGTTGTTGTTGCGAAGTTTATTTGTCCATCAAACTTATTTATATGTATTCCTCACCTTGATCCCAACCTTCCAAATTAAGTGTGTTTTCTTGATTATGCAGAGAATGACAGGATGAAAGAAGACAGACAGCAAAAGGCAAAAACAAAGTAAGAAAAGGAGAGCAGGACTGGATGTTTGGCACCGTAACAGCATAGATGTGAAATTGAGTTGTCACCACCTGTCATGATAGACTTTATTTTAGAACCAAAAAGGAACTTGGGCCAGCATTGGGAATCCAACAAGCAGAAGATTATATGCTTATAATTTAGTGATTTGCTAATAATATTAGATTTTTCCAATTTAATATTCCAGAAATTGGGATGTGTTTTATGATCTTAAAATGGTAATATGTACACATTTTAGCTTGGATCCATGCTCCCTTTCTCTCTCCCTTCTTTCCTTTTTTAGGAGCTTGGGGGTGGGGAAGGGAAAATAATACTTACTGTGCATAGAATTTCAGTTTTGCAAGATGAAAAGACTTATTTAGATGGATGATGGTGATGGTTGCAACACAGTGTAAATGTACTTAATACCACTGAACTATACACTTCCAAATGGTTAAAATGGTAAATTTTACATGTGTATTTTACCACAATAAAAAATTAAAATTGATGATATTCTAGCATTTAAGAAACACAGAATCCTAGCAAATTCTCCCTGTGTATTGAACACACGGAAACTGCCCAAATAACAAATAAAAGAGATTATGATGTTTAAAAAAGGAAGCAGTGAATTATAAGGCAGGATCGTATCTAGGCAGTTTCAAATGCAGGCTATCGTGACAGCAGACCTGAATTTTAATGTTGGTCCTAACTCTTCTATGCTTGTATGACCTTGGGAAATACCTTAAGCTCTGTGTCTTGGTTTTCTTGCCTGTAAAATGGGGATGATGGTTACTGCCACTTAGGATTGTAAGGATCCTTACAGTCGTATGAAGTAGGATCCTTACAATCCTAAGTGGCAGTAACCATCATCCCCATTTTACAGGCATAGGCTGAGCACTTATCAATACACCCGATAAAAGGCTAGTCGGAAAGGTAATACTGAAGAGTAGAGCATAGAGTGTAGAGGGAAAATGTTTAACAGGATCCCTTTGCGATGAGGGAAAGAGAGTTGGTCCAATTACAAGGGGAGTTAGGTTACAAATCACCCATACATAGTTCATGTCTTGCGACAAGACTACAAACATTTCTCAGAGTGAAGAGGAGCTTCTGCAATATTTTAGAAAAACTTAAAAAATTTTTTAGAAAAAAATATGTATCTGTTAATAGTAATAGATACATACTTAAGGTTCGGTTCATCTTTAATGATAGCCAACTTGACAGGCTATGTACTTTAAAATGGATATTAACCTTTTCATTAGTGCAACTGGGCATTTGCAGTTCTAATTATTATTTTGCTGGAGCCAGGGAAATCCCCTGGTTTCTTGTAGGATGCAGGTTATTTCTTCACTGTTAATTGTTCCTGCCTATTTGTTTTATATGATCAGAAGCTGAATATGTTAAAATACCAAAACTTGTAGCCTGTTACAGTGAAGGGACATTAAATCTATAAGAATGAATTTACTAGTGTAGCTGTAGACTTCTAGAAATGAACAAATTTCTTTTAAAACTGTGGTTAGAAAACCTGTAGACTATGACATATTTCTTTAATCAAATTAAGGCTGAATTTTCTGTTTTGATTGTGAAATATTATAATGTGTTAACACAGATATTAATAATGGAGAATTATTTGCTTTATGAAGCTCCAGATTTAAGAAGGCAAATTGAAAAATATGTCTAATTGCTTGAGTCAAGCAAGTAGTTGTTTACTTTAAGTCTAACTTTATAAGTTGCCCTAGAACATTCTTATAATATTTTATTACACTGAGGATCATGACCTTGATCCATGTCAGCAGGGGATCAGGTAGTGAAATCCCAAAGGTGTCTGACCATTTGGCAGTTTTAATTATGAGACCATATGAAAATCAGCAGAAATTTAAAAAATACAAGTTTCAACAAAGTAAGTGAAATACTGATGGTGAATAGTAATGGTAATACCGCCAAAACGGTCATCAGCACCCATGACATAGGTAGAGTGTAAACAGGGAAAATGAGTGTTCTGGGCTGGATTCTAACCTGTTAAATCATCATAATACATTCCCTCTTATTTTTACATTAAAAGTTAGATAATATTAATCCCAAATTTATATTTTTTAAAGTTGCTATAAAAATAAAAATAAGCTTTGCGCAGTGGCAGTATAGTAGCCAATGAGGTTTATCCGAGGCGCAATTATTGCTAATTGAAAAATAAAAATACTCATAACTTAGAAGAGTTCAGGCATGGGACGCACTCTCCTCAGGGCTGCTGGCTGTTCTCCATGAGTTCCTGACTCCTGGCCGCACGATGCAGTTCCTGTCCTACCACCCTCTGATCCTTGCTGCTTTCTGACCAGCTTTGCTTTTCATGTGAGCCTCCAGGAAATGTTTTCTCAGGCCTTGGCAAACAAGGTACATCTTAAGATTGTATCCCATATGTGATCACAGTTATCTGAGTTATGTGGTGCCTCACTGAGATGTCCTAGCTAAAATTAAGGCAGTTTTCCCCTTCAAATAGCTTCAAGTAAATTCCCATGGAATGTGTCCACAGACACAGAAAAACAAATTGACCAAATCAGCAGAATTCCTAGTTTCCAGAGGTAAAAGATATGCTTTGCATAGAGTCCTAAACTACTGGTAGTTGTTAGGATTGAATGGAAAGAGGTTTCCCTGTTCCTTTTGGAGAGTGCAAAAAGAAAAAGTGAGGAGAACAATAGAGACTTTTTTCTTGATCTCAAGTTATCCTTCCCAAAGTAGACAAGCGATTCTTTTGCTAGATCTCTGTATCCTGTCACACATTGCTGGCTTTCAACAAATGTTAAATAAGTGAGTGAATGATGATATTGAATGAATGAAGTTGCTACTGTACCAGGATAGGAGCTGGGGCTTCGCTGCTAGGGAGACTGGGACCTTCTTTTCTCTGTCCTCCCCAAATTCAGGGGACTTAGGTGTAAACCTATGACTAGGGTAATATTATAGTCTAAGCATGTCCCTGCCAGCCCCTCCGCCACACTGCGAAGCTCATGCCCTCATTCCATCACACCCAGTGAGAGGACAGGGGAGCAGAGTACTGCCACTGCCTGGTTGCTTGGTTTCCAGCATCACTGATGCCATGTTCTTTGACTCTTTGGACAGTAGCAGTGTAAGATGCCTGATTATGGTATTGAACTGAAATACAATATGATTATGCTCTTCATGGCTGAACGATTCAAGTCCTATCTCAATCTTTCCTCATAGTTCAGAGTCTAGTGGAGAGCAGGCATGCAGTAAATGTTTGCATGCGTGGCAAGGGTATAATTCTGAGTACAAAACACTGTCGCAGTAATTATTTCTTTTGGTAACTAGAGATAACGTTTACGTAAAGATTTCGTGGACTGGGCCTTACTTTTTCATTCTTGATACTGAATGTTTAAAAACAGAATTATGAAATCAACACCATGTGACAGTTTTAATAACTAGTTTTAAAAATAAGTATAATGAAACCGGCTGGAATGTGGTGTGTGCGTGTATTTGTGTATATGTAGTATTAGTAATCCAGCTATGCTTTTTAACATTTGTTGTCCTTAAAAAGGGGGCTGTTTTCTTTTACCCATTTTAATTTAGGTACTAACCATTCTGATTTGGGAATATTACACTCAAAATTAGTTTCTGTTTTATAAAATAAATAAGCATAGTTGTGGCAAGTCACTACTTGCATATTGATTTTGGATTTAGACAGGACAGCAGAGCTCAGGAAAGAACAAAGTGAAACAAAGGGGAAATAGGAAAAACAACTCTAGACCAATGCAAACCAATAGAAATAGAACCCAGAAAATAAAGGAAAACACAACATGATGTTATAAGTAAAAATAGCAGGTGAGACGCCTACCTTCTGTGAATAATAACGATTGAAATGGAATGACAAATACATGGGGTTTCATCATGCTCATTTCTCTAATTTAAATCTATTTGAAATTTTCTGTAATAAACATTTTTAAGCAGACAGAAAGGAAAGATGTTAACATTTATTACATCTTTATGCTTGATTGTAATACTTGATAATTAAAAGTAAATTTATATAAAAAGAAGGCTTTCCACTTAGATGGTGAAGGGAAAAGTAGATGGTGTACTAATGTTATGTGTAGCACCTGCCATGTAGAGTCAGGGAATTTGTTTTCCATGTGAGATTCCTGGCTAGCTCTAAGATTCTGTAATTCTATGAGGGATAAAGCTTTTTAGATGTGTTTATCTCCATCATGCCAGAAAAACCTGGCAGAGGCCATAAGTTCTTTAATTAAATCAAATTGTCAAAGTTACAGTTGAGCTGGATATCCCACCCTGACTCTCCACACACGCTATTGGTTGGATACTGTACTGTTGAAATCCTCAAGTTGATTCCAATTTCTACTTAGCTGGATTGAATGTGGCCAATAAGGGGTTGCAGCATGAGCTAAAGTAGAAACGTAGTTATTTAGGCTGCTCTTCTGTGCTTTGAAAATCAGATGGACTTAACAAGAGTTTATGCTTAAATACATTGTAATTTATGTGCTCAGGATTTTATGAGCACCATGGAAGAATCAAAAGAAGTAAGACAGTGTTGCATTGAGTAACTTAGGCTGAGTGACCAACTCGCATAAAATTATTAGTCATCTGCCTGAGGCAGAATGTGATGGAACACTAAATAGCAAGGTTTAAGACAAGACCCAGAAGGTCAGCCAGTAGAAGGGGAAAGGAGAATGGCACAATGTAAGGAGGAGGAGGTAGAAACAGGTTATAGAAAGATGGATTGACCCGAGAGAGTGGAGTGGGAGGTGAGTGGGGTGGTGGGTACAAAACCCTGGCGTAGCTGTTATAAACAAGAATAGAAGAAAACTCATTCGAAGGAAGAAATGGAAAATAAGTAGAAGTAGAAGCGGTGATTACAGGTCCCAGCAAAACAAGAAATCAAGGTTCCAAAGTAGAAGTGGAATGATGAGCTTTCAGGAAGGAGTTAAGAATCAGGTCTCTCAAGCCTGCAGGAAGAAAGAAAGGAAAGAGGTAAGAGATCATATATATTATAGTATTATGCACTGAGGGAGAAAGTGTCTAAGGGAGTTCACACAAGATGACCTTAACTATTGTCCATTACAAAGGCTCTGAGATCACCTAAACATAGTGGGAAGAGAGAGTACAGGTTTCAGGAGAAACGAGCCCATCTAGATAGAGGTCAACCATGGAGTGCATGCCATATTTTAGAGGACACGTAAATAAAGACCCACTGAGAAGCAAGAAGTCCAGATCAAAACCAAACATGCAATCATCTTTTATTCAACTAGTGTTTATTGAACATCTATCGTCATTCTTCTATTCAACAGGCATTTTAATTATCACCCACTGTATGTCACATGCCAAGGCAAATCTACTTGCAAAGAATGCAGAGTCTATTAGAAGAGAGAGACATGTATGCAGTCAGGTCTAACCTTAGTGCATTCAGAGTAATGCCTGCTGTAATGAAGGCTCATCTAGATGCTGTCATTGACATATAGTAAACTGTGAATTCAAGGAAGACTTCACAGACCAAGCCCTAATAGAGGTGGACCTTAAGGAATGGGAAGAGAAGAAGAAAGGGTGGGAAAAGATGGTCTGTGCAGAAGGAATAAAAGTAATGTGTGAGAGAGCATGCCATATATGGGAAGGTTTTGAGTGACCTGGTAGGTAGAACATGGGAGTTGTAGGAAGAATAGAGACAATAGGTTATTTACCTAATGGATCTTACTGCCAACATTCTTAATGCAAAGGAAACAAAATTGGCAGAAATATAAACACATGTGGACAGAATAGTCTTTACCTGCTTAACACAAGGATATCACATAGGTCGCTCTTAAATTTTGCTTTATATTCCAATAGTGACTTTTTTTTTTCTTTTTTTTGAGACGAAGTCTCGCTCTGTTGCCAGTGGTGTGATCTCGGCTCACTGCAACCTCCGCCTCCTGGGTTCAAGCAATTCTCCTACCTCAGCATCCTGAGTAACTGGGACTACAGTTGCACACCACCAAGCCCAGCTAATTTTTGTATTTGTAATAGAGACGGGGTTTCTCCATGTTGGTTGGGCTGGTCTCGAACTCCGGACCTCAGGTGATATGCAAGCTTTCGCCTCCCAAAGTGCTGGGATTACAGGCACTAGCCACTGCACCTGGCCTCTAATAGCGACTTTTAATTTACTAAACTACCCTTGAGCGTTATGAGTGCTTATAAATATCAATGCAGTGTTGAGAAACATGAATATCCTCATTTTGAGCCAATTTAAGTATCTGTTTCTATTTGGAGCTAGTTTTGGAGAACTGGTTTTTGGAACACCTTACTTCTGTATCATATAGAGTAGCTTGGGAGGAAACTGCTCTCATCTTGCTATGATTTCCTCCAACTAGAAGAAAGATCAGTTTTGTTTTGTTTTGTTTTTCCTAAGACAGGATCTCGCTTTGTTGGCCAGGCTGGAGTGCAGTGGTACAAACATGGCTCACTATATCCTCCACCTCCTGGGCTCAAGTGATTCTTCTTCCTCAGTCTCCAGAGTAACTAGGACCACAGGTGGACACCACCATGCTTGGCTGTGTCTTTTTTTTTTCTTTTATAAGAGACGGGGTCTCACCATGTTGCCTATGCTGGTCTCGAACTTCCTGGCTCAAGGAATCCTCAGCCTCCCAAAGTGCTGGAATTACAGGCGTGCACCACCACACTTGGCCAGTTTTGCTTTTTTGTCCTCTCTAAACAGCAGGGGGTTTTCTTTCTACTTACTGAAATGTATCTGTTTCTAAAATGTTATTACTTGTATGGGATTTTAAAAACAGATGCCTGTTAATGTCCATAATCAAAATGAGGAATTTAAAGCTGTATAGGGTCTGTCTTGGCACTTTCTTAAGATTGAGAACATGCGTTATGCACCCTGGCTCTTTTCCAAAAAACTGCCCTCGAGAAGTTATGTACATTTCATTTTCATGTTAGTCCCCAGGGGTGGAAGTTGTCCAGGCCACTCCATCACACTCTTCAAAATACTTGTAATTTAGTGCTGGGCACTTCAGTTAACAACATAGACAATTATGCTGTGGTAATTGTGGAAGTATGTGGTGAAGCAGCTGATTTTAAAGTATTAATCCACTCTAAATATGCGTTGCACCCTTACAAAATTAGCCTCTGATTCTTTATGGCCTTTTGGAAAATGTATCTAGTACACTAAAGTTTTTAGAAAAAACATTCTGAAATTTTCCTTTTCACTCAAGCTCTGTTGTTTTTCTTCCCTTTTGCAGCACATGACATTTGTTATTCTAAGAATTGATACTGGAATCTGCATTTATTGGAAAGATAGAACAATGGTATCAGTTAATTCTGGTAAAACAGTAGATGACACATCAGATGTGCTCTAGGCAGTAAAGTTATAAAGTTTGTGTTTTTTCTGGTTCTAAACCTAAAGGTATTATTTTCTTTTTCAGCTGAACCCTGGGTGGCCCCATCTAACACTTCTGGATTTCAGCTGGCTTTTATTTCCATTGTATTTGAATGAAGAATCAGGAAATTCTATTGGGATTACTTATCTTATGGTTATGTTGAGATTACAAGAGACACTGCATACTACATACATTTCAAAATGATGTTTTTAGGTTTTCTGTTCTTCGTGAGCCTCTTCGTGTGTCTCTTTCACGACTTGCGTATGAGACAGCTGAAGAAAAAATCTGTATGTTGTTTATCAATCTATACTTCCTTTGGCATTTATACCATGCATAAATATACCCAATTATGATTTTTTTTAAAAAAGGGTGGGGGCAGGATGGAGGGGAAGAAATAGTAAGCATCAATATATGCAGAGCGTTGAGTCAAATGCTCGGGAGGTTACAAAACGATTTATAGGCTCTGCCCTGGAATAGAAGGTAACATTATATGAACAAGTAAATTCACAGGAAGTTAGTAAGATCAGGACACAGAGTGTTAAAATGCAGATAAGTAAGCCTAGTCAGCGCTACCAGGGGAAGTCATTGTGGCCTGAGTGTTTAAGCTTTTGGAGGAAGAGATACAGACTTTGACAGCGAGGGGTGCCCCCTGCTCACTCACAAAGCTTTGCCTACCCTTGGGTGTGTGTCTGCACTCAGTGAAGAATACCAGTTTCTCCTGTTCCTTGTGGGTCATTATTTTCTGCTTAATAAGAAATTGTTTAGGTTGGCAAAATCAAGCCTATATGCTTAACATGCCTGTCTTCCCTCTTTTGTGATACATGAACCAAATTGCATTCTTATTTTCTGTTTGACAGTGACAGCTGTCCCAGATTCAATTCAGGCCGCTTGGACTAAGAACACTTGTGATGTTCATTTATCCACAATATATCATTCTTAGAGAAGATCAGCCTTACCTGTATTATTTCCTTTTTCAGACTAATGGACACCTACCTGGGAACGGAGATGTGTATCAAGAAAGGCTGGCACGTTTAGAAAATGATAAAGAATCCCTCGTTCTTCAGGCAAGTGATTTTTAAATATTGTTCTTTCTTTGCAGCATACTTAACGAAGACTGTTTTAAATTGGGTTAGCAAATTCAGAATGCTTGCAGCAACCAGACTGCTGATAGAAATAAGCATGATAAGCCATTCTGTACACAATAGGGAGTGGTGAGGAGTGGGACAGAATGATGGTATGTACACCCAGTTTAAAAGGAGCTGCCATTAATCAACCTCGCCTCTTCCAGGGCCAGTCTGAATACAGGCACAATGTCATCTGATCTGTTTTTTTTTTGTTTTGGAGGCAGGGTCTTGTTACATTGCCCAGGCTAGTCTTGAACTCCTAGGTTTTAGCAGCCCTCCTATCTGAGCCTCTCATGTAGCTGGGATTACAGGTGTGCAGCACCATGCTTGGCTGGATCTGATTTTTAAATATATCTTAATATATAGCAGAAATTCAGATATATGAATATAGTATAAAATCTGAATATATATGTTTGTATTTCTGAATCTGAATATGAATATATATATGTAATTTTTCAATTTTAAAAGTGATACCATGGCTGAGACAAAACACAGCACTGCTGTACACAGCAGTAGCCCACAAGACAAATTTAGCTCCTTGTGGGCTAAATTTGAGTTTCCTTCTTCATAGTGTTTTAAATGTCTGACAAACATTTTTCTTTGATGTACTGAGCAAAATGAATTGAAGTATATTTACAGGGTGATGATTATTGAGGAAAAACTCAAAGGTCTGCTATAAGCACTAGAGTTGAAGGACTAACCCAACAGCTCCTCATGGACCTTTGAGTCTATTGAGTTGCCCCTGGCTTTGAACACATCTGTGATCAGTGTCACCTTGAAAGAGATCATGGAACTTGAATTCCCTGGGTTTTTCTTTCTTTTCTTTTCTTTTCTTCTTTCTTTCTCTCTCTCTCTTTCTTTCTTTCTTCTTTCTTTTTTTTTTGAGACAGAGTCTCGTTCTGTCGCCCAGATGGGAGTGCAATGGTACAGTCATGGCTCACTGCAACCTCCACCTCCCAGGTTCAAGCGATTCTCCCACTTCAGCCTCCCAAGTAACTGGGATTATAGGCGCACACCCCCACACCCAGCTAATTTTGTATTTTTAGTAGAGACGGGGTTTTGCCATGTTGGCCACACTGGTGTTGAACTCCTGACTTCAAGTGATCTGCCTGCCTCAGCCTCCCAATGTGTTGGGATTACAGGCATGAGCTACCATGCCTGACACCCCCTGGGTTCTTTTTCTCATTATTCTTGAGGTATCAAATTTTAATAGTTCTTAATGATTTCTGTTTCAAACATTAACTTCCTCTCTTCTAATACTATCTGCACCCTGGCCCCCAAAAAGATGACTTCTGCGTATACTCTCTTTCATAAACGGTTGAAGTAGCTGTAACCAAAAAGTATTGTATATTCCTAATCTACACTAATTTTCTCCAAATTATATAGGACTCCTTAAATTAAATAGCAACATATAAATAGAAATCCAAAGGACCACTGTCTTCTTGGTATTTCTCAGATTTTGTTTTCTTTACAATTGTGTGAGTGGTAGGATCATTTCCTTTTTTTTTTGTTCCACTTAGAGAAATAACATATGCAGTGGGACTCAAATTCTTTCTCACTCATTGCAGTATTTTGCTCTAAATACAGGTAAGTGTGTTAACAGACCAGGTGGAGGCTCAGGGGGAGAAGATTCGAGATTTGGAGGTTTGTCTTGAAGAGCACAGAGAGAAGTTGAATGCCACAGAAGAGATGCTGCAGCAGGTATGTGCAGAGGCCAGAACCAAGATGGGATTTCCCTGCTGAACTATTTGAGATGCTGCATTTCTATGTTGTGTTTGCTCTGATGCAGTAGTAAGTTTCCTGATTCTTTCAGACCAGCACATTTTAAACAAATATCGAGAGTAGCAGAGTCTCAAAATATATACATACAATATAAAGTGTTTATGTAATTAGAATCCGGAATAAAATGTCAATAGGATTGTGGCTTATTTTAATTTTCATTTTTTTGCATTCAGATTGTTTCCTCTCACCCATAAGCATATGTTTTATAATTAAGAAAAAAGATAATTGTAAAAAATCTAAGAATCCAATTTAAAAATGGGCTAAAGATTTGAATAGACGTTTCTCAAAAGAAGACACACAAATGGCAAACAGGCATATGAAAAGATGCTCAGTGTCATTGATCATCAGAGAAATGCAAATCAAAACTCAATGAGATACTATGTCACCCAGCTAAAATGGCTGTTATCCAACAGACAGACAATAACAAATGCTGGCAAGGATGTGGAGAAAAGGGAACACTTGTACACTGTTGGTGGGAATGTAAATTCATACAACCACTATGGACAACAGTTTGGAGGTTCCTCAGAAAACTAAAAATAGAGCTACCATATGGTCCGGCAATGCCACTGCTGGATATATGCCCAAAGGAAAGAAAATCAGCATATCGAAGAAACATCTGTGCCGTTGTGTTTGCTGCAGCTCTGTTCACAGTCACCAAGATTTCGAAGCAACCTAAAGGTCCATCAACAAATGACTGGATAAAGAAAATGTGGTACTTATACACAATGGAGTACTATTCAGCCATAAAAAAGCATGAGATTCAGTCATTTGCAGGAACATAAATGGAACTGGAGGTCATTAGGTGTGAAATAAGCCAAGCACAGAAAGACAAACATCTCATGTTCTCACTTATTTGTGGGATCTAAAAATAAAACAATTGAACCCATGGAGCTAGAGAGTAGGGGGATGGTTACCAGAGGCTGGGTAGGGTAGTGGGGGATCAAGGGAGAGGTGGAGGATGGTGAAGGGGTATAAAATAATAATTTGAATGAATAAGGCCTAGTATTTACTAGCACATCAGGGTGACTTAGTCAATAATGATTTAATTGTGCATTTGAAATAAGTATAACTGGATTGTTTGTAACACAAAGGATAGATGCTTGAGAAGATGGAGACCCCATCTTCCATGATTATTGCATGTTGCATGCCTGTATCAAAACATCTCATGTACCTCATAATGTATATATCTACTGTGTACCCACAAAATTAGAAAAGAAAAAATTTGAGTACCACCTATAACATATAGGAGAGGCTCCGTAAGTCTGTGGATGGAGGATGCACTGGAGCAAAACCTCGTAGGTTTCCATTCCTGCTGTGCCTTTATTTTTTTTTCCCCCTCGTATGACATTAGGCAAGTTCCTAACCTCTGTGTTACTAAGCTTTCTCATACTTTGATTAAGGATAATAAGAATTTCTACCTGATAAGATTTTTGTGAGGATTGAAACAGTATATGTCACAGTGGGTGCCTGGCATGTAGCAAACAGTATCATCATCATCAATGTCATTGTCAGACTGAAGAATATATATGGTTTATGCATGTGTATCTACATAACTTATGTTTCCCTCAGGAAACTGACATGTGCTTATTTCTGCTTAAATGAAGGTAACTGAAGTGAATAATTTTTTATTTTATTTTATTTTTGAGACAGTCCCACTCTGTTGCCCAGGCTGAAGTACAGTGGCGTGATCTCGGCTCACTGTAACCTCTGCCTCCTGGGTTCAAGTAATTCTGCTGCCTCAGCCTCTCGAGTAGCTGGGATTACAGGTGCCTGCCAGTACACCTGGCTAATTTTTCTATTTTTAGTAGAGACATGGTTTCATCATACTGCCCAGGCTGGCCTCAAATTCTTGACATCAAGTGAGCTGCCTGCCTCGGCCTCCCAAAGTGCTGGGATTACAGATGTGAGCCACCACATCCAGCCTCAAGTGAATAATTTTTTAAAACTGTGTGTATTTAGTAATTATATTTTAGTACACCCTCTACTTGATAGGTGCTGCTTTGCAATCATAAATGAGGTAAATTCACATGTGGCTGTTCATAATAAAAGAATTTTTGAATGTATCTTTTAAATTCCAATAGGAGCTTCTGAGTAGGACATCCTTAGAAACTCAGAAGTTGGATCTGATGGCTGAAATATCTAACTTGAAGTTGAAGCTGACGGCTGTAGAGAAGGACAGATTGGATTATGAAGATAAGTTCAGAGACACAGAGGTAAATGATACAACCTCTCTCTCTCTCTGGGTCACTCTATCTGTCTCTCTCACACACATACATTCCTAGGGAAAAGTTGAAATTCCCTGGAGGTGTACAAGGAAGGCAGTTAATTGCTATGTGTCCTCATCCTGCTTCATTTTAAGAATAATCTTGGATGATATTGACTTTTTATCACTAAATGCTAATGGTGATTTTTATTTCTAGACTTTTGATATGCAATATTAATCCTTTTATCAACCTTTAAGAATACTTTTGGCTTTAGGATATTTGGAGCATCTGTCCATCCATACTGGTTTTCTTAATTTTGTAAATAATGGGCTTAAATGCATGGTTTTACTAGTAGTTATTATTTAGGTACACTGATTATTTACTATATAATTGAATTTTTTAAATCTGTATAGAAAACATGCTAACATTCTGTAATCGCAAAACCACAGAGCTTTTTCAATGTCTATTAATTTGACTTTCTATTTTTGGTCTAATCCACGTGTAAATCATTCTAATTAAATAAGACTCGCTGTACTTCTACGAAACTCAGGGTACATTCTATAACTTGAAGTATCCAGTTTAGTGGCTAAACAAGCTTTACTGTTTGTTCTATTTTATTAATTCAGGCCTTCTAGTTTGTTTGCTGTGTGACATTTGGCAAGTTCTTAACCTCTGTTGTTTTGTTGGTGGAGGGAGAGAGCATATCCATTTGAAATATATTCTGAGCGGTAACCTTTGTTGTGCTAACAACGAAAAAGAATTAAATATGGGTGATGTTGAGAAAGGCAAGAGGATTTTTATTCAGAAGTGTTCCCAAAGTCACACCATGGAAAAGGGAGGCAAGCACAAGACTAGACCTAATCTCCATGGTATCTTTGGGCGGAAGACAGGTCAGCCCTCTGGATTAACTTACACTGAAGCCAATAAGAACAAAGGCATCATCTGGGGAGAGGATACACTGATGGAATATTTGGAGAATCCCAAGAAGTATATCCCTGGAACAAAAATGATCTTTGTCCGCATTAAGAAGAAGGGAGAAAGGGAAGACTTAATAGCTTATCTCAAAAAAGCTACTAATGAGTAATAATTGGCCACTGCCTTATTTATTACGAAACAAGTGTCTCATGACTTTTTTATGTGTACCGTACTTTAATAGATCTCATACACCAGAATTTACTTCATGAATGACTGACAGAATAGTTTGTTGGGCAGTCCTTATTTAAAACTAAGACTGGCTTGTGGTTAAATGAGTATGTTCAGTTTTTGGATTTTAATAGTAATTCCAATTTAGTAAATTCTATCACTGTTTACTCCTTCTAAAGATATGATTAGACTTCGTTAGTAATGTTAAATTTTTCACAAAGATGGTGAGTGCCATCTTAAAACTTACTGGAGATTGGTTTTATATTTAGATTTATATAACTGGTTATGTGAATATATTTAAATATGGGGGAAATTCCTTCACTGTCTCAGAACCAAGCAAGATTCACCTGTGTTTTGTGTTCATTTGCCTCTTAAAGGCAAGGGTTGAAGATAAATGGGTAGCAATGGCTATTTTATATTTTTGGCCTTAATTATGCCAATCTAATTAGAATTCCCTGTATTTAAAATGGTTCCTTTTACTTATTGAAAGGTTTTTTGTGGTTTATGTGTAATATCAAAAATTATTTAACACTTCACACGTTTTATAGATGATCTATAAGGTCATATGCTTTTAAAATAGTAGCCAATTAAACTTCACTCTTGGATTCTTTACAATCTAAGTCAAACTAAGTTATAATTTAGGATTGTCTTTAAACAGCCATTCAGAAACAAAACTGTACAACTGCTGTGTATTTGTGATTGGGAATGGTGCTTTTGCCAACTTAAAAGGAATATAGTAGAGGAGATATACACAAATTTAAAAATGATGTGTGATCATAAGACTTAAGATAATTACAAAGAAAACCACAGATCATGAAAAAAAAAAAAAAGAAATATATTCATTTGAAATGAAGTATAAAGAGTTGCAGAAATTCCTTCTCTCTCCCCTCCTTTTTTCTTTGTATTTTGTTTCCTTGGTAGGAGTATGGGAAGCTGTCACACTGGATTAGAAAATGGGTACCACGGAGAGAGGAGAGAAAATGGTTTACTTATTTTCCTCTTCTATGTTTATTTCAAACATGAATTTCATGCTGACTATTTGCCAGCATGGTACCAGGCATCACATACATTATCCACTATAGGAAAGCCCTTTATAGATCTGGAAATAAGAAGGTTTACTCCATTGCTATTTCAAAATTAAATTTTCTGTCAAAGATTCAATTATAGTGGAACGTCTTGGTATATGTCTTGTTTCTGCAGTGGCAAAATTCATTTGGTTCATGTTTTAATCTTTTTTTTTTTTAGATGGGATCTTACTGTGTTGCCCAGGCTAGTTTGGAACTTCTGGCCTCAAGCAATCCTCTCATTTTGGCCTCCCAAAGCCCTGGGATTATAGGCATAAGTCACCATGCCCAGACATGTTTTAATCTTAAAACTCTTTGTCAGTTGCCTATATGAGCATGTTTCTCATTTGATCGAAGCTGGGGATCTTAACACAAGACTTAGAAAGTTACCCAATTAAAAATTCTTGCTTTTGTGCTTTCTCTAAAAATCTGTTGATATTTTCCTCTTTCCCCTCTTTTTGTCAGGTCATAACCCCATAGTCGCTGTGTAGGGTAATAGTAAAAGTCTGTCAACAGATGGACACATGACAGTGGTGCTGGCTCTGCTGCAGGGAAGAATTTACAGTAGATGTGGATAGAGGTAGTCTTCTACATTGTGTCTGCAAAGTCAAGGGGAAATCTTCATCTGTTGTTAACTTAATCTGGATATGAGATGCTAACCAAGTGTTGTGACTAAACTGCAGTAGACGTGTTATTTCTTTATTTTTGTAAGACCCCAGGGCAATATTTACATCCCCTGAGTCTGGCTGCTTTTTTTTAATCAAACTTTTTTTCCCCACTTTCTCGTTATTTCACTCATGCTCTCTCCAATCACATTTAAAGTGATCTTGTCATCAAACTTCTAGTACACTCAATCCCTGATAATCTTCTAATAAAAATTCAGTGTTATTGCTAAAACATATGCGCATACTGGAGATTAGAGACTATACGGTAAACTTAGTGACGTTACATATGAAAATAATTAAAATGATCTTCACTATTAAACTAACTTGAATATTCTCATGTTCCTGTTATCGTTCCCTTAATAAAAATATTTTCCTAGCTGTGTCATGAATCCATAATATTTAACTTTCTCTTAGACTTTTATATTATTTAAATATTAATTTCCGATAAAATAGTGTCATGAGGAAGAAGTAGAGGCATTTCCAAAGGACTGAGGGTAGAAGTTCTTAAACTTTGGAAGATTCAGCACTTGCTTGTCCCTGGAATTGCTAATGGGAGATGGTTGGCGTCATTCAACAGTGCCCCCTTCTGGTAAGAGCATAGATATTAGAGACAGTTCCTGCGAGGGCCCTGAAGAGTTCTCTGAAAGGGAAAAGGGAAAAGGAACAGGGATTTTCTTTTTCAAAAGGACTGAACTTCTGATAAGAAATTAATTGAAATAATTTGTATTTCATTTTATAAAGTTTTACATTAGGGAGCTATTTCCAGATTTTCTAGCTTGTGTTGTCAGGGGAAGATATGATTTATTTCAGGTTGGAAATGTAGACCATATGTAAATACTGCCATGAAATATAGTTGAATCGTTTTTGTTAAAACAGATAAATTATCCCAGTTTATAATTCCATTTTTTTCCCATGGTTTCTTCTTTGCACATTGCCACTGTTTCTCAAGGAAGCCGTTAACATACAACAATAGCAGATAGGAATTCACTGCTATTTCTTAACAATGAGAAAGTGAGAAAATATATATTTTAAAAGATCATATTGATAAAGATGACTAAGGACTCATATTATTCAAGGATGATTAGTTTCAAAAACTAGGAAAAGCTGATTTTTTCTTTGAACTTGAATTCTGACCTGTTAGATGAGGAATCACAAATATGCTATTGAATAATGTTAAACAGTTCTTGACCTAATTCATAAGAAGAAAATAGATATCATCTAAGTGAAATATTGTATGATTATTAAGTGTTTCTTAAGGAGAAATTGTATAACTATGATAGGTAATATTTTGCCCATTTTATAAGAGACCACAATTTAAAGTCTGTGGGTTTACTGGGAACTGTTTTTCACTGTAGCATCCCTTCTTTTAGCCTTTGTGAACTTGAATAATTATACTTGGTGGCTTAAAATAATCTCTATTCACAAAGTTGTATTTCTTATAACATTGTTCTACTTGCAATATTTGGCATTCTTGGATAATTTTGTCCTGTAATATATGAATTTGTGACCCAGAAATACTTGCATGTCTTTTTAAAAAGAGAGAAGCTGGCTGGGCACAGTGGCTCATGCCTGTAATCCCAACACTTTGGGAGTCTGAGGAGGGCAGATCACTTGAGGTCAGGAGTTTGAGATCAGCCTGGTCAACATGGTGAAACCCCCGTCTCTACTAAAAATATAAAAATTAGCTGGGCATATTGACAGGTGCCTGTAATCCCAGCTACTCAGGAGGCCAAGGTAGGAGAATCGCTTTAATTCTGGAGGTGGAGGTTGCAGTGAGCTGAGATCGTAGCACTGCACTCTAGCCTGGGAGACACAGCAAGACTGTATATTAAAAAAAAAAAAAAAGGAAAAAGAAGCAAAAATATGGTAACCATTGTAGGGATCTTTGTGTCTTGTAGTAAAATGTAAGTCATTTCCCATGCAGGGTATTTGAGTGTCTCTTTTGGAGGAGTTAATATTGTGTAACACTAATTTCCTTCCTACTCTCTGGGCCCTGGACAAAAATACACCACTACTTCTCAGAATACTTGGACAAGTTTTATGAGCAAATTGGTTCTTTAAAAAGTGGTACTAAAATAAAATAAAAAGTAGCTGTAGAAGAGGCACAAAATCATGTTGTGTCATGTAAGCATTGGGATTGGTTTCTCTTTCATTTTCTAATTATAAAATTAGGTAAACAGTAGGGCCCTCATCCACTTTTGAGTTGAGAATTGTCATCAAACTTTTAATAAACTCGATCCCTGATAATCTCCTAATAAAAATTCAACATTATTGCTAAAATATATGCACATACCCAGAAATTAGAAAACTGTTGATAAACTTTGTGCTGTTACATATGAAAATAATTGAAATGGTCCTCAAAATTAAAATGAGTTTGAATATTCTTATGTTCCTATTATTCACTTAATAAAAATAAAACATTTTCCAGACCATTTCATAAATCTTAAGAATTCATGGGCTTAAAGGATTTAATTTTCATTCCAGTCTCCCATATTGGGTTGATCAGAA
Organism: Sapajus apella; assembly: GCF_009761245.1. Classification (NCBI taxonomy): domain Eukaryota; kingdom Metazoa; phylum Chordata; class Mammalia; order Primates; family Cebidae; genus Sapajus; species Sapajus apella. Next base: position 1,605,417 of record NW_022436942.1, on the reverse strand, counting down.
ATCCATATTTTGGGGGACAAAGGAAAAAATTACAAATTTTTTTAATAGCCATATATCACTGAGAAGGTTCAAAAGGTAAATGGCTTTACTAAAGAATATGGTATATTTAAGCTATGAAATAGCATTCTATAAAATAGAATTAAATAGCACTCTATGAAATAGCAGAGTCATTTTTAGGATAGAAATATCTGACAAATAATAGTTATCAAGCTACCTTTCTTAATCAGAACTGCAGTCACCTTATATTTTCATAAGCCCATCACCTTAGGGCAGAGGCATTGGGGATTTAAAGGAATGTTTTAAATGGAAACATGCTTTGGTTCTTAAGGAGGTACATGTATTTCCATTTGTCTCATCTGATTCATGCAGTGTTAACCCTAGGCACTGGTGACTTCTTAGGATTTCCAAGCTGCTCCTTTATAGGTATAGGTAACTGTGTTGCCACTTTCCTGATGTACTTTCTTCTTTCTTCTTGGACAGGGGCTGATTCAGGAGATCAATGATTTGAGGTTGAAAGTTAATGAAATGGGCAGTGAAAAACTTCAGTATGAAAAAAAGCTTGAATCAACCAAAGTAAGTTTTTCTCACAGGTTAACCACAAATGACTCCACTATTCATCTATGACCAATAATATAAATAAGATGTTTTCTACTTAATGTATGATAAAGAGAGTATTTTAAAAGTAAATGAAGCTTCCCCCCAAGCTGGAAACCTTCTTGAATTTAAACACCACCGATCTGAATTTAAAAACAAGGCTTAACTCACCCGACAGAACATAACCTGCCCTTTCTCTGAGTTGTATCTAACCTCTTTTATAAATGGATACTATTTTCTTGGTTATTTAGCTTGTCTTTTTCTCTGTAGTTTTCTTTCACTCCTCTGTCTCTCTACCAGTCTTTAATGGCCAAACTTTCTAGCATGAAAATCAAGGTGGGTCAGATGCAGTATGAAAAGCAGCGGATGGAACAAAAATGGGAGTCACAGAAGGTGTAGTAGACGTTGGGTGATGGGGTCCATGGCCTGTTGCTTTCTGGCTTGTGTTGTTTTGCTGTGATGATGTTTTTAGTGGCATGTGCATTCATTCTGTATGTGTGTCACCTGTTGATTAGAAATCATCTCAAGCTGATTGAAGGGATAGTGGGATCCCTGATGTTGTTTTCCGAAACCGTGAAATAGTAAAAAATAATAAACAAGTAAAATGAAAAAAATTATAAATTAAATTTAACTCTCTTAGACTGAGACCCAAGCCTAGTTAAATAATTGTAAACATTCACCTGTGAAAGAATTCTGTTTTGTATCAGCAGTAGAGATCACTTTCCTCTTTAGGGACTTTCTTAAAGGTACAGCAGTTGATATTATCATGGCTGTGAATAGAAATGACTGCTGAGAAGCAGCATGGCGAGAACAGGTTTGCACCTCCTGCCAGTGCTGCTGAAAATGTTCTGAACTTGTCCACTCTACTCCTACCAGAAGTCAAAACTATAGGGCCAGCTGCCTCGCTTCACTGGAGAACTACATCTTCTCATACTACTAAATGTAATAAATACATTTTTAGAGATTCTGAAAGTAAAGTGTAATATCGAATATAAATAGAGCCAGCAAAATGTGTTTGCTAACGCTAATTCTTAACTGAAATGAAACTGAAAATTTAAGCGTTAGTACATAGAGGGATGGACTTGAAATCGTATACGTTGTATAGTTAAAAATTAGAGGAGGGCTTAAATATCTGTTTTCTAAATTTATTTTTTCTCATGGTTATAGGAGATTCTGTCCTTTTATCTTAGTGATGAGGGTGAATTATTTGGTTCCATGATTTGACTAAAGTTGTTCATGACTTGCTACCTTGCCCATTAATGAAACTCCGTGCTTGTCAAGGAAGCATGAGTGCCATCTTGAAATGCTGAATAAATGTCAAGCTAGTCTTTTTCAATTTGCATCTTATTTGGCGTTTATGACACTAAGTATGTAATTTGATTATCTTCCTTGATTAACTTTGTTGTAGTTTTTAATTTACCGTAAGATTTAAACCTTAGGGCTATCCCATCCCTAATTTTACTTTAAAAGATCTCTTTTTAATTTGATCACAAAGAAACTTGAAATAATTATACCATAACTATTATAAATGGGGCCTCTGCTAATAGTCTTGCTTCCTGCTTTTCATTGCCTTTGATTTCTGATGCTTGCCTCTAAATTCTTGTAGATTTTGTTTCATTCATAAAATCTGATTATTGATTTAAAGAGCTAATATGCTCTCTGAATGTTCTCTTTTAGTTATGATCTGCTGATTTTAAATGAATTTGTACCTCCTAGGATGAACTGGCATCTTTAAAAGAACAACTAGAAGAAAAGGAATCTGAAGTAAAAAGACTACAAGAAAAATTGGGTTGCAAGATGAAAGGAGAAGGGATTGAAATTGTTGATAGAGGTAAGAAGATACATTTCATATTTGTCATCTTATTTTGTTAAAGTCCTCCAAAATCTATAAAAGAAACTGATGATAGTCAATATGTAATTTTAGCCTCAAAGAAAGAATAGCAGAATCCAGCCAGGCCCAGAACCACAGGGAATTCTCCAAGATTCTTTACTGTGACTGGGAATCAATCCATTAACATCCTCTTTAGCAGCTGGGAAAGGGGAATTCCGTACTTTATTCAGTATTGAAGATTACTAGACTATAAATGCTCATCACCAGAATGGACTGGTCTCAATTACAATACAAGGGAATGCCAAAGAGTTAAAAAGAACCATCACTATCCAGGATTGTTGCCCTCAGAACTGAAATTAGATAAAGTAAGGGACTTAGAAACTGTTCCCTCCCTTTTGATAGGGGAAAGATGGCTCTGTATCTTTGGAATAATTAGTAAAAAATTTATACCAGGGATTGAGCCCTCCACCTTTTAGAAAGCAAAAATAGACTAATTCTGTTTTTGGAAAAATGCCTTAATTTGTCCAAATATTTTTTTATAATTGAAGAGGTTTGTTCTGAGTATTATATGGACCATAATTTCTAATAAAGTAGGTTGTACATGATAGAAAATAGCCTGAATGAAATATGTTTTAAAATTATATTTGGAAATATAATGTACTTAACATCTGACAACACTCGGTTAAATTTAACCTTTCTTTATAATTACGAATGATGACTGTGGCACTGTGAGATACCAAAGCAATTTCTGAGTCACTCAAAACAGTACAAATTCCAGTTAGTGTAGCTTTGTTACATGTTTATCTATTATATGAAAATCAGTAACATTATTGTCTGTCCAATGAGGGACTTGAAATTGATGATCTCTAAAGTCCTTTTGGCTCTAGAATTCCATGGCCTTATATACCTGTAGGTATCACAGTTCCCTGTCCGTCAGAAAATTCATCAAACCTGAGGGAAATGGATTCTCACCCCCAACCCTTTTCTGCCCAATCCACATCACCTGCTATATATACAGCATATATAGAATTGTGTATTGATAAGGGACATTCAGAAACAGGTCATACTGATCATGCTTTTATCATTTTAAGAATAAAATGGGCTGGGCACAATGGCTCACATCTGTAATCCCATCACTTTGGGAGGCTGAGGAGGGAGGATCGCTTGAGGCCAGGAATTCAAGGCAAGCCTGGGCAACACAATGAGACCCTGTTTCTAACAACAACAAAAAAAAAAAATTTGAAAGTTTTAAATTTCAAATTTCACCAGGCATGGTGGCTCACTCCTGTAATCCCAGCTACTTGGGAGGCTGAGGAGAGAGGGTCACTTAGGCCCAGGAGTTCAAGGCTGTAGTGTGCTATGACGGTGTCACTATACTTTGGCTTGGGCAATGGAGCAAGATCCTGTCTCTAGGAAAAAAATAATAATAAAATGGCATCACAGGACTTGTGGGCTAGAAGATAATAGAGTAATGCCACCCAAAGTCTGATCTGAGGACTGGAACCAACCTGGCAACTGTGTGTTACCAGTGCCCACCAGCTAAATATGGGGATTGAGAGCAAGTCTTTAGAAACCTCATGTCACGGTGATACTGGGATGGCATCTAACTGCATCCTCAGTGAACTCATCTCATTGGACAGGAGATAGATCCTTTCAGTGTTGCTGAGCTTGAGTGGTGAGTTGCATGTAACACAAGTAGCTCTGTAGTTACCTTTGGGAGGACCAGGTATCGAACTGTGGTGGAAATATAAAAACAACCAAAGTGACATTAACTAGTTGTTCATTATGGTATAAGAAGCGCTTGTACTCCATAAGCCTAATTTTAATGTGAGAAAATCAAGGTCCAGAAAGATGAAGTGAGAGAGGTAGTAATTCAAATTTAAGTCTTATATTCTCTTTCTAACCTCACACAGAGCAATATTGTCTACAATATGTCTACAGTCACAAAATAGTGCTGAATAAGTTTTTATAAGGTTAGATTTCCTTTATTTTAGATAAAAGGAGACTAAATAATAGTGATTTGAAAATATTTATTGTTGTAATATATGCTAACTTCCAATTCGATGGGTTTTCCTGCACAGATGAAAATTTTAAAAAGAAGCTCAAAGAAAAAAGTAAGGTTTGGTGCATTTCCATCAGCCTTTACGTTCACCAAAAATACTACCTTGGACTGTTCTTTGCATGTATTTTAAAATATTTCTGTCACCAAAGATATAAAGTTGCTTCATCGATAAGCCCTCCATTTCTTCAGAGTGTACAAAGTAGAGGGTGGATAATAAAACAATAAGGCAAAAGAATATTTTGAAGATTTTGTCTGATTCAACCCTTCCACTCTGCAGGGTACAGCAGGGCACACAGCATTGTGGATAAGAAAACATTTTCCATGCAGTTTAGGTGATACAGGGTCGGGGAGAAAATCACTTTTATACTATGAAAACTCACGATTTTAAAGGTTTGCCAGAACTGAAAGATAATTTTGAAATTTGCTTTTGCCTTTCAGCGTTTTGAAGTCCACTATTTGTCTGAGATCCTATTTGTCTAGAAGCTCCTTTGAGCATATTCTCTTATTACAACAGAGATTATATCCAGCTTATTAATAGAAGCTGATTATTTAATGCAACATCAAGATAAATCCTGCCATATATGGTGGGAGGACCACTTTGGAGGCCAGGGATTCAAAACCAGCCTGGGCAACATAGCAAGATCCTGTCTCTACAAAAACATTTTAAGATTAGCTGAGGATAGTGGTGCATGCCTATAGTCCCAGCTACTCAGGAGGCTGAGGTGGAAGATCACTTGAGCCCCAGGCATCCAGGAGTTTGAGGCTGCAGTGAGCTGTGATCTTGCCATTGTACTGCATCTGGGCAACAGTGAAACCCATCTCTTAGAAAAAAGAAAATTAACTCCTTAGGGGCTCTTTTCCTCAGAAATTAAATTCACAATTCCTATGGAGTATATTTTAATTTAAAATGTTACAGCAGTGCTGAATGATGCACCACTGTTTTAAAAATTATCTTAAGAAGACTGGGTGTGGTGGCTCACTCCTGTAATCCCAACTCCTCAAGAGGTTGAGGTGGGAGGATCACTTGAGCCCAGGAGTTCAAGGCTGCACTGAGCTGTGATTGTGCCATGAACTCCACCTGAATGACAGAGTAAGACCCTGTCTCTAAAAAAAATTATCTTCAGTAATACTTTTTTTTTCTCAGAAGCAGGTAACTTTAGCAGATATGTTCTTTTCTGCTTCAATTTTTTAGTTTGCGATTTCGCTTTGGAGTGACTTTTCATTTATTTATTTATTTGAAACAGGGTCTTGCTATGTTGCCCAAGCTGTTCCCAAACTCCTGAGCTCAGTCCTCCCACTTCAGCCTCCCCAAGTGTTGGGATAACAAGCGTGAGCCGCCACACCAGGCCCTGGAGTGACTTTTCATCTTTAAAATATTTAAGGTTTTTATTATTCAAGTAACACGCTTTTGTATTTGAATATCAAATTTTAAAGAGAATCACATTCAGCTTACTTTGGCCTTTATGTCTTGAAGTCTATCTTAAGGCAGTATTGGAAATGAAGTTTATAGATGAAGCAAAGTACTTATTATTCTTATGTATGGAACCACAACCAGCTTCTTAGCATGACTACTCATATAAATACTACACTCCATCAGGCTCTTACCATTCATGCCTCCATCTTGGTTATAACCATCATTTTCTCTGCTTTTGTCTTTATATATACCATTCATGGCTTTCACACACTGCTTCATAAATTCCTTTTTTAAAAACATTATGTGTTTATTACTATAGCACTGAAATGTCATCTTCAGTGTTCTCATGAAGATTGTCTTGTTGCTTTAAGAGAGGAGAGCTAGTTCTCACATACCCTCATTTTCTTTCTAGAATGGCTGTTGTTCAGGTGAGATAAAAGACGTCCATCTTTTCAGATTTTTTTTTTAAAGAGAATATGGATGTTAAATGTGCCCTTTTTAAAGAATAAATAAAATAAATCATTAACATCTTTACCTTAAAACATTTCAGTCTGGAGAGTAAATGACTTCTTATCACTGTCACACATGTTAACTAAACTGACTTCTGATTTGATGTTATTTTCAGATGTCGAAGTACAAAAAATGAAAAAAGCTGTGGAGTCTTTGATGGCAGCAAATGAAGAAAAGGTATCCAGATGAAATTTAAATATACATGTAGATGTTTTTTAACACCATTTCAACCACTCCATGCAGTTTCATGAGCTATCCCATTTTAAAAGAGCATTCCCAGAACACTGCTAGCAGTGAGGGGCAGGTATGCTCTCTCCACCCAGCTGTGCTGTGTGCACAGGAATATGGAGCAGCAGCACTGGCTCCACTGAGAACTCCTGCCCCCGTGAATTCAGGAAATGTTTAGCCTGTCTGATCAGTTCTGCATATTCAGGTGACATATAAGAGAGAGGATACATTCCATAGTACATCCTGTCTGTGGGCACTAAAAATTCTGGGCTGACCTGCAGGCTCTGAAGGAGGGAGCTCGTGAAAACCTCAGCTTCAGGGTCATGGTAATTGTCTCCTCCATTTAGTCATTATTTCCTTTACACTCCTGGCCTGTTTCACATCTGTGATTGTCTCTGTTCTCCTGAGAGGGTAAATATCAGAAAACAGTGGCACGGGCTTTACTTTAGCTACATTGGCCTCATTCCAAGGTTTCCACAGGTTCCTCCCGACCCCAGTTGGTTCTTGTTATCCACATCTGATGTTTCATCCGGCTAAGGGCCAGGATGCAGTTACCGCACGAAAGCAATGGGTTTCTTCATGGCTTACCTGACTATCTATCTCCATATACCTAGCAGGCAGCCATAGTTGTGTTCAGCTGATGTCACCAGAACTTCTCTCCCCTTACCTGCCTGAATGAATAGAACTAGGGGACATTTTCCCAAAAAAAGAGTAACTTCAAGGAAGTCAAAAAAAAAAAATGCCAAATAATTTTGGCTTGATCATTTTTCTCTCAAGAATGAGAGTAAGTTTCTTTCTCTCATTCTTGATTACTCTGTTTTTCTTATCTCCTTATTTATTTTTGCCTTGAATCCTCTTTATTGCATGGAAATAAACTGATTGTCATACCCACTCTCACAGGCTCTTTTTTGCTAATGTTTCCCACTATTGAGTAAAAAGAAAAGTAATTAGCAAGCTGCCCACCCTTTTATTTTTTAAAAATCATTGAAATTCATTTTGTTTAAATTTCTATCCCTCAGAAAGCAACTGCAAACAAAACTCCCAATGTTGAATGAGGGCTTATGAGATACTCAAACTGTTATAGGAGCACCCCGAGTAACCATAACTTCCTCATGCGGCCAGGGGTTCAGAAGACTTCAAAGAGGACATATAAGCAAATTCTGGGGAAAAGCAAGAGTTGTTCGTTGGGATTTAAATAAAGGTTTCTCAAGCAAAGGGTCCATGAGACAAAACTTGTCTCAAGACCAGGCTTGAAATGACACGGTGCATGCTGGGATCGTGCTGGCACGTGAGAGGCTGGTGGAGCAGGGGCTGTGAGGCCGACCACAGAGCTCAGCCGGGGTCCAGACGCCATGCTCATGATTTAGGGTCCTAGCTCATAAACCTTAGGCAGTGACATGATTAAATTGCCATTTTAGAAAGCTAACTCTGGTAGCAGAATGGGAGAGTGAAGACAGGTAAACAGATAAGAGTCTGTTAAAATAGAGAAATGAAGAAGGCTTGAAGTAAGGCAAGAGCAGCGAAGTGGTAAGGTGGGAAAAGGTTTTAGAGAAATTTATGGGTTGACAAGATTTAAGGCCTCTGGATTTGAGAAACAAGAGTAAGTTCCCGGTTCAGGCAACTGGGTCAGTGGATGGTGCTCTTAAGGAGTTAAGGAGAGCTAAGCAGCACAGGCTCAAATACTAAAGGGAAAGAATGAGCTTAATTGTAGATATAGTCCATCCACTATGCTTATGGGACATTGTAAAGGAGATTTCTTATAGAAAGTTGGAACATGAATCTAAATTTTAGGATTAATGTGGAAATATAGATTGGTGGGGAGTGAACTCCATCAATTTTAGGAGAAATGTGGAGTTGTAAATTGGTGGGGACTAAGCCACAGTTGAAGTGTCAGTTAGTTTTTGCTTTGTGACAGACCACATTTATTTTTTCTTGTACTTCTGTGAGTTGGCTAGGTGATTCTTCTAATTTGGCTTAGCTGGCATCTACAGTCAGGTGGTGGCTTAGATGAGACTGCATGCATAATTTAGGATAGTGTCACTTACATGTCTGGTGATTGACAGCCTAGTTTAGGTTGGCCTTAGCTAGGAGGACTCGCCTCTTCTCCAGTTGGTCTCCCATCCTCCTGTAGACTGAGCTAGGCTTCGTCACATAGTTCCTCGGGGTTCCTTAGAGCCACGCCACAGGGCAGCCACAAAGGGCAAATGCTTCTCAAGCATTTGCTTGAATCACATTTAATGATATCTCTTTAGCCAAAGCCACCCACATGTCCAGTCCCAGAATGAGAATGGGAGGAGCTAAGGAGACCATTTTCATAACACAGTTGAGCACATGGGAAAAGCAAAGAGGGTAACAGACAGAACCTGGTAGCTTAGCGTTTTATAGTCCAAGAAGATAATGGGGGTTGTAGAAGTTTGACAGCTATCTGGTCAAGGGATTAAGAAAGCAAAATGAAAGAAAAGAAAGAGTGGATGGAGAAGTGAAAGGAGAAGGAAAGAGTGAGGTCAGTCAAGTGCCACAGAGAGGTCAAATTAGAAAAAGGTTGGGGCCGGACATGGTGGCTCATGCCTGTAATCCCAGCACTTCAGGAGGCCAAGGTAGACAGATTACTTGAGCCCAGGATTTCAAGAGCAGCCTGGGTGACATGGTGAAACCCCATCTCTCAAAAATATGAAAATTAGCTGGGCATAGTGATGCATGCCTATACTCCCAGCAACTCAGAAGGCTGAGGTGGGAGGATGACCTAAGCCAGGAGGCTGAGGCTGCAGTGAGCCTAGATTGCACCACTGCACTGCAGCCTGCATGACACAGTGAGACCCTGTAAAAAAAAAAAAAAAAGAAAAGAAAGAAAGAAAGGAAAAGAAAAGAAAAAGGATGAAAAGTGTTCATTGTTTTTAATAGATAAGAGGTCACCTTGGTAGAGGGTTTTGAGAGGGGAGAAGCCAGATGGTGATTAATGATGGCTAAGAAAGACAGAAGATGGAGGCCTTTCTTTCAAGGTTTGACTTATAAGTTAGAGAGGAGAGTAAATGAAACTGACTTTTTTCTTTTTTTTGTTTTGTATCTTATTACCTTGTTTTTTTTTTTTGTTTTTAAAGATGCCAGCTAAAGGATAGGATCTCTAAATTTAGAGGTACTTTTTCCATATCTTTAATGTATGTAGGAAACATAGTCTAGTTATCACCAGTTAGTTCTGCGGAAGCTTAGAAGTATTCTTTAACTAATGTAAATAATTCACACCTTTTTATTCTTTTTTAAAAATGCTCTCTCAGCAGAATCATGCTTATTTTTTATGTAAAAGCAATCACTTTTACTCTTTTATGATTGTAGGATTAAAGATTATAATTTATTTTATTCCTAGGATCGGAAAATAGAAGATCTTCGACAGTGCCTGAACAGGTACAAGAAAATGCAAGATACTGTGGTACTGGCCCAGGGTAAAAAAGGTAGAGTGTCGTTCTAAAAGTTTTTCTACTTTGCTTGATTCTAAGTGGCTATAAACTTACACATTTGGTCTCAGTTTCTTTCCTGGATCATACCCATTGTCACAAATTAGGTAGCTGATTTGTTAATTGAACAATTAGCAACTGCACTCTGCCAGAAAGTGTCCAGGCTGAGGAGTGAGTGTACTGTAGAGTCATTGGTCGGGGAGAGCCTCTCTAAGGAGTTGAGATAGCATTCCAGAGAGAGAAAATGACAGCATATGCAGAGAACCCAGGGAAAAAGAATGTGGCATGCTTAAGAGGAAGAACACCAGTGCAACTCCAAGGTGGTGGGTAGTGGGGAGAGGGGATGAGATGAGACCATATGATGAGCAACCACTGGTCGTGCAAGGGGTGGAGTTCAACCCTTGCTCAAGTGCAGAGGGACCCACTGAAGGGCTTTAAAAGTCAGCAGTGGCCAGGGGTGGTGGCTCATGCCTGTAATCCCAGCACTTTTGGAGGCTAAAGTGGGCCATGGAGGGAAGTGAGCAATATTGGGAGCAGCAGAAACCAATTCAGAGACTTGCATTATTCCAAGTGAAAAAAATCTAATAGTTACTGATTGGGAATGTGTTATAGTGGACTGACACAGCAGTGTAATGAGATAGAGGAGGAGAGTGAAGAAGGGGGAAGAAATCAAGAAAGACATTTCCAGCTAAAGCAGCTGGGTAGATGATGGTTCCATTTACTGATATGGGGAAGCCTAGAGAAGGAAAATTGGTTTGGGTAAAGGGGATTGAGTTCAGCTTTGATCATGGTAAGTTCGGAAAAATCCTGTAAGACATGTACATAAAGATAGTTGTGCATTTTGTTGTATTTATCTGCAGATGGGCGCATTGGCCATCTTTAAATGCGGAGGAAGTTTGAAAGTGCTCTTGTTTTTTAGCAATGCATAGGTAGAGTTATCTGCTCTTAATGTAAGCACTGGAAATAATTCTTTTGGGAGTTCCCAATGAAACACTCAGATTTTGAATTTTTAATTTTGATGAGTTAATAGAGAAGGAATATCCTGCTTTGGATCAGGATTTTTGAAAAAAAAAATCAGCAACATATTTTTGTATGCAGGATCTAGCATATTAGATTTTATAAATATCTGAGTAAGCAAATGAACCTCTAATTATCAGTGTTGACTAGCAATTCTCATCACTCAGCATTTTCCATGCCTTCAGAAGAAGAGTCTCTATTCTATGGAATATTGCAAATTTGTAAGTGATTAATTTTACATATGCATAGCATTTAAAATATTATTTGTTTTTATAGAATTTCAACTGTGCAAGTCTTATGTTTAAAACCAAGGCGGAAAAATATTAATTCCTTTAATTAAAACTATATTGTAAAACATTTGGAAAATAAAGGAGATAAAAATCACTTGTAATTGCCCTGGAATGATTACTATTGGCTTTTTTGAGTATTATTTCTTTCTAGCTTTTTTTCCTGTGCGTATGAACATGTAAATAAAAGAGGTAGTTTTCAACCATGTACAGCAGCATAGATATTCATAAACCATTGAAAGCTATGTTCTGTTACAGTAAAGAGTTGTCTAAACAATGATTTCTCACTAGGAGTCATATTTAATCCTCACACAATTCTAATACGAAATTCTGTTAAAATTAGGGTAACATTCTAGTGAAACCTAAATTAAGAAGCTGTGGTCTGATTAAGATCTTTAAACAAGTATATGATTTGCCATTTCATATTATCTGTAGATTTGACTCTTAAGTATCATTTTTTTCTATTTTTAAAAAAGAGTATCTGGCACTGCTCTGTTCAGCAGTTAATCCTTTTCATTTCTAGATATGTAAAAAAAATTCTCAAGGTTGCAACTTTGGTGAATATGTGGTTGCTTTTTTCCATCAGACTTTTTTTTGCTTTAAAATGGCATAAAAGGATCCACTTGAGAGATCAAAGGTCATCTGTCTTTTTGCTTTTCCTGTTCTCCTTTCTATGTTTTTTTAAGAGCACAACAATGATGAAAACTAAGTTTTTTAAATGGGATTTTGTTGCTATTCGGAATTTGTTTTGTTTTTTTTTTTAACCAGGTATTCTTCAGCTTGAAGAATAACTTCTATACTAAAATTTGTAAGCTCCTGATTTTAAAACAAAACTACAAGAGAGTTGTTGGAATAAGTTAACTTTAAATTTTCTTTCAATCCGATGAGTCAATGAATATGACTTTGTCTATTAATATCACAGGTACCCACTGTGGCCCAAGAGCCCCTGGGCCTGGGTGTTCACAGTTTCAGATGCTGTTTCCTAGGTCCTGTGTTGTTTTTCAAGGGATGCCAGGAGAAGCTCCAGAAAAAAATTTTGTGTTCAATATAATTGGGATTCTTCTTGTAAAAGTGAAATATAAATGAAAACCTGCTGTTCTCTTCTCTTTGCTTTGTCTTTTCCTAGGCAAAGATGGGGAATATGAAGACCTGCTCAATTCCAGTTCCCTCTCAACTTTGCTGGATGCACAGGGTTTCAGTGATCTGGAGAAAAGTCCATCACCCACTCCAGTAACAGGATCTCCCAGTCGTGACCCATTTAACACAAGTGTTCCCGAAGAGGTAGTAATAGACTTTTAATATTTCCTTCATGTTGAAGAGACTGTGTTGTTGAAAGCTAAAGCACTGTTCATAACATGAAAAACGTGGGTTCCTCTCTCAGTTTCATTACCAACTCAAGCAGCATTATACACATAAATTGATTTTGGCCACTTCTGATGGTGACTCTGAAAGATAATTGAATAAAATTTTCCTGTGACTTCTTTAGACTTGGAAGAAGCAACTGGAAAGGAGTAAACAGTTATACACTCCTTACTTCACATCAAACTGGCTTCAAAATATGTTTGTTATCTATTGTACACCACGCCAAAACTTTGTGTGGCTTCAACGACAGCATTTCTTTTGCTAATGACTCTGTAGTTTGAGCAGGGCTCAGCATGAGCATCTTGTCTCCACTTTACTTGGCATCAGCTGGAGTGGCTTAAAGGCCTGGGCCTGAGTCATGTGAAGGCCTGGGCCTGAGTCATGTGAAGGCTAACTCACTCGTATGTCTGGTGGTTGGGGCTGGCTTTTGTCTGGGACCTCAGCTGAGGCCCCATTTAGAACAATTACATATGACTGCTTGGCTTCCTCACAGTCCTAAGGGTGAGCATTCCAAGAGGCCCAGGCAACTTTGCATCACCTGTTATGATTTATCTCAGAAATCACATGGCATCTCTTCTGCTGTGGCCACAGGCCTATAGGCCCACCCAGATTCAAGGAGAGGAAACATAGACCCTACCCCTTGATGGACAAGTGACTACATTACATTGTAAGGACAGGTAGGATGGGATATATTGGTGCAACCACATTTGGAAAATATAATCTTCCATTCTACCCTCTAGCTAAACCACTTTACAACCGTCTCCCATGCAAAATACACTCGCCCCTTTCCAAAGACCCCTGAGTCTCATTCCAGTGAGGCATCAGCATCCCAAGATCTTGCCATCCAGACCAGGTTGAGATGTGGGTAAAGCTCCTCAGGTACAGTTCCTTGTGCACAGCTTCTTGAGGACTGTTCCATTGACTTAAGGAGCTGTGGACTTCAAGGACAGTTATTTGCTCCCCACACATCCATATGATGGTTGGATAGGCATAATGTAACAGCAATCGCCACTCCCATTAAAAAAGGGGAGCTGGAAGGCTCACAGGTGTCACCAGTCCATAGCAGTTCCAAAATCCAGCCAGGCACGTATTGCCAGTCATCTGGGCTACTGATTCTTCCTTCCAAGTCATTCTTTCTTTGCCTATATTTGCAGATGGGTAGTTTTCTCAGTTTTGTGCCTGCAAAAGTGCCCAAAGATGTCCAAATCCACCTCTTCATTTTCTACTATCTCCGTCCCTTTGGGTCTAATTTGGGATAATACTTTAAATATTTAGAATTTCATACAAATCATGTTATAATTCACTGTATTAGAGAAGAACCCATCCACAGCTTCACCATAAGCCTATCTCTAGCTAAGTTTCTCTACAGAGCTGCAATGGGACATCCCATTATTTTTAGAGCCTTTGATCATTTTTCAGAGATTCAATGAGACAGTACTACTGTAATCTTCCTAAGGTTTTTTTTTTTGTTTGTTTGTTTGTTTGTTTTTCTATTTTTATTTGATTCTAGCCTAGTCCATCTCAAGGTCTTAACAAAGGGTTTTACGCCACACCCTTGGCTCATCTGAAGACCATGTTTCCTCATAGCACTTGTGCTTCATCTTTGCCCTGAAACTGTTTCTTAATTTTAGTGTAATTTTTTTGTCTAGAGAGAGAGGGAATGGGAAATAGTTACATTGTCTAAACAATCTTGACTTCCTTATATTTAGCAATTCCTTTTTGGTCATTTCCCTTACTTGATTGGGCTAAGGTGGGAGGATCACTTGAGCCCAGGGTTCAAAGCTACAGTGAGCCATGATCGCAGAATTGCACTTCAGCCTGAATGATAAAGTGAGATCCTGTCTCAAATAATAATAATAATAGAATGTTGAAAGCAAAACATGTTACTGAAATCTTACGTTAAATCTCTGCAACATGCAGGGTAGGCTTTGTCATTCTTATTTTACAGAGGGTGAAACTGATGAATACCTAGTGAAGTGATTTGCTAAGATCACTGATCACTTAGGCAGGTGTGTCAGAGCCAAGATTTTAGCCAGGGCTTCAGGTTGTTTGAATTTACTATTATTACCTGGGTACAGTAGCCCAGGTATGTAATCTCAGCTACTTAGAAGGCTACAGCAAGAGACTGCTTGAGCCAAGGAGTTCGAGGCCATTCTGGGCAACATAGCAAGGTTCCATCTCAGAAAAAAGAAAAAAAAATTACCATTAACTTGCTCAATGATACTTACTAAGTTTTATTCACAATATTCAGTGTCTTATTCAGAATCAAGTTCAAAATTTTTCTTCCTTCAGGATGATTTCTTGATTAGTACTTCATCCATGTAGATATTTATATTCTAAAATCATTTTGCAACTATAGAGTTCTGAATACTGATTATGAGATTTTATCAATAGACCATTTAATTGTCTTACTTTTATTTAAGTACTCTGTGACTTGTGTTTTGTTTTGATTGATTGATTTTTGACTTTTTATAATTACATTACAGTTCCATAGCACCGTCTTGCAAGTTTCCATCCCTTCATTATTGCCAGCAACTATAAGCATGGAAACTTCTGAAAAATCAAAGTTGACTCCTAAGCCAGAGACTTCATTTGAAGAAAAGTATGTCATTTATTAACAGTGCAATATAGCTGTTCAAAAAAGTAGATCAACCAAAGATCAGGATGTATTGCATTTATTTACAGACACAATTTTTACCTAGAGAAGGAAGAAACAGCAAGACATCCACTGGGGGATCTGTAATCAGCTCTGTATTATGGAAATAAAAGGTGTGAAGCAGGAAGTAATAAGAGATGAGGCTGGGGAGGTGGGATGGTCAGGTTAGAAAGAGATTTCAAGAAACTTGGCCAGGTGTGGTGGCTCATGCCTGTAATCTCAGCACTTTGGGAGACCAAGGCAGGTGGATCACTTGAAGCCAGGAGTTCAAGACCAGCCTGGCCAACATGGCGAAATCTCATCGCTACTAAAAATACGAAAATCAGCTGAATGTGGTGGCACATGCCTGTAATCCCAGCTACTAGGGAGGCTGAGGCACTAGAATCATGAACCCAGGAAGCGGAGGCTGAAGTGAGCCAAGATCACATCACTGCACTCCAGCCTGGGTGACAGAGTGAGACTCTGTCTCAAAAAAAAGAGTTTAAGGAACTTGGATTTTTATATCCTGGGTCATGGGTAACTGTCAAAGGATTGTAAACTAAATAGTCACAGTCATTTGCTATGAGTCCATTTAAGGATGGATCTGAAGGGAACAGGAAAATATCACAGTAGTTTGTCTGTAAGCAATTACAATGCTTTGCCAACATATTCCCAAATTATCTAGTCTTACATTAGGCCAAATAAAATAGAATACCTTAAAAAAATAGAAATAGCTTCCTTTGCACAATTTTTTGTTTTTGACATACCCATTCACTTATAACATATATGATGTTTTATTCATGAAGTTAATAATTACCTTTCATTCTTTACATTTTAGTGATGGGAAGATGATCCTTGGTGCTACTGTTGATACCCAACTGCGTGATAGTCTTTTGTAAGTTATATTTTATTGAATGTAAAATATGTGATTGAGGCTTGAGAAAGAAGAGAGTTCTGTTATACTAACAATAACTAAATATTAACAGCAAATGCCTGAGGCTGTTAAATTCCTGAATAAATTAATGCAGCTGTAATAATTGGGTGAGGGTGAAGGCAGGGAGCTGTAAGTTTACAAGTAAATACTTGCTCATCTGCTGTTATCTCATGCCAGAATGTTGCAGGTCTTTAGCCTGCCTTCATCAGTTTTCATTTGAAGTTCAGTGCTTTAATTCATTTTTGTACTGGCATATTTTGAGTCCAGTGGGAAGGCATCACAGAGAATGATGTGATGCGGGAAAAGCTGAGATGGGTTTTTTGCACTGTCAGTTTTGTGAGCTGACCTCATATCTATGTTTATCCAAGTTAAAGTCTGGATTAAATTAGGAAAGTGTATTTTCAGAGCAGTATTCAAAGATGAGATTTTTCTTTTCTCGCTATATTATCTTTTACTTTATTTTGGTAGTTGATATTTCTGGCAACATATACACATAAATACAGAATAAATGCCTTTTAAAAGTTTGTAAATTTGCATATTTATATTCTGTTTCATAGAGCCAAACACATGACTTCTGTCACTTTCTCTCTCTAAACTGGTCACATATCTCTGCCTTCAATTTTTTAGTAACACCAGCTCTATACTATTGAATACTAATTATGTGAAAGAGAAAGTCTCTGGATGTTTATAGTGTCATGTTGCCTTCACTGTTATAGCAAATGAATTATTATGGGCAGCATTAGGGATTCTTCTACTATGCTTTAATTAGAACTATAAAATGAATTGCTTTGTGAGACTCAGAAAAGTGATTCACTTGTGAATTAAAAAGTAAAACCTTCATTCTTTATTTTAATTAGAAGGATTAGATGTAAATAGTGCTTGAGTATTTTTAAAGTTCCTAGTTTAAATGTATACATGCAAAGGATACACCACTAGTCCAAGGAAAGCACTGGCTTATTTTTGAATATTGACATCACAAGGCTAGTCCTAAGTGTTTTTCCAGCTCTTCTAACATGTGCAGGATGGCTAGAATTATTGGCAGGACAGTTAATCACCCCTGCTTTTGAAACAACTAAATGTAGTCATTTAGTTAAGCATATAAGTGACTGCCTGATTCCAGATTTTCTTTTATCACCAGGATTCAAGCCACACACAATTTTAGTGTCTTTCCAAGATGTTTTACTTAGTGGCACCAGAGCCACTTATATTATTAATCTTAATTGTTATTACTGTTATTTTTAGAACTTCAAGTCTGCAAAAGTCCAGCAGCCTGGGCAATCTGAAGAAAGAGACATCTGATGGGGTGGGTTCTGCGTTGTTGTTGTTCTTGGGTTTTTTTGGTCTGTTATCCGGAGAAAAAAATATTTAGGGATCTTCATCTTTTCCCTTTTTGCAAATAAAACTCTTATGAAGAGTTTGTGGTTTCTCTAGTGGAAAATTACTTGATATTAGAGTTAACTGTAAATATTAAGAAGTATGAATATGAAGGATTGAAAATAGTATGTAAAACCAAAAATGGAGACTTTAATACAACATTTTAGAAAATAAGTGATACTAAGATTTTGTAGCTTAGAAGTATATATAAAATTATTTTAACTTATGGAGTTGTATGTGACAAATTCAGGATTATATAAAAGATTTCCTTAACAACCTCAAATATTGTTATTGTTTGAACAGGAAAAGGAATCTATTCAGAAGACTTCAGAGGTAACTTTTTGTCCAAATTACAATGCCAAAATATTTCTACTTCCATTACATGTAAATTGCTAAAATGTCTCCAGCAGATAAAAACTTTCAGAACCTCTAAAACATTATGCTAAATGAGAGAAGCCAGACACAAAGTTCACATATGATATGATTCCATTTATGTGAACTATGTAGAACAGATAAATCTGTAGAAATAGAATGCAGATCAGTGGCTACCAGTAGTGAGAGGAGGGAAGAATGGGGAGAAACTGTTTAAGGGGAAGGGGTTTTGCTTTCAAATGATGGAAATGTTTTGGAATCAGGTAGAGGTGGTGGTTGCACAACGTTGTAACATACTGAATGCCATCGAATTGTACACTTTAAAATTGTTAATTTTGTTATGTGAATGTCACTTCAATAAGTTAAAAAACATAACCATTATCTCCCAATCATGCTACTTCATGTTCTTAATGACCATAACTGAGCTTCCTTGGATGTCCCTAAAAGCCCTTCTTAGATTACCATTAGATTATACAACCAGTGTCCATCTAAAGCAAACATTTTGGTGTGCTTCAAAATGTCATCAACACGTGCTTGATTCTTCTTTCCCCTGATTTTCTTTCCTTTATTTTGAGATAGTATCGCTCTGTTGTCCATGCTGGAGTGCAGTGGTGCCATTATAACTCACTGTAGCCTGTTTCCTAGGCTCAGGTGATCCTCCTACCTCAGCCTTTCAAGTAGCTGTGATTGCAGGCATGCACCACCATACTGGGATTTTTTTTATTGTTATTATTTTAAGTACAGATGAGATTTGTTATGTTGCTGAGGCTGGTCTTGAACTCCTGAGCTCCAGTAATCCTCCCAACTCTGCCTTTCAAAGCACTGGGATCACAGGCATGAGCCACTGTCCCTGTTCTGTCCTCTGATTTTCTGTCATTAACCTTGCAAAGATTATAGCCTGATAGGCTACTTCCAGATGGACTCTTGACTGTTGGCTCTTAGTACCTGAGTCATATGTGGATAGGACTGACAAAGCAGCCAGTGATGACAGCTATAATTAGAGTCCTTTTTGTCCTCTCAGTTCAATAAATGGTTAAATGATTTGGATGTCATTGTTGAGCCGTGAATAGTAATACCATTAAATTGTGCCATCTGTAAACTTTTAGTTTCTATGATCTGCAGATATATAGAGTAAAACAACCACCTAAAATATCTATATCCCCTCACCCTTCTCTCTACTTCTGCAAAAAAGGAAGCAGAGGGCAAGAATTATTAGAGAAATGAGAGCAAGCAGACAAAAGCATCCTTGTATAAAGTGCTAAGAACATACAGTGGGAAAGGACACCCACTTCAATAAATGGTGTTGGGGAAATTCGATATCCATATGTAGAAGAATGAAATTGGACTCCACCTGTCACCATATCAACAAAAATCAACTCAAGATGGATTAAGAACTTACATATAAGACCCGAAACTATGAAACTGCTAGATGAAAACATAGAGGAAACACTTCAGGACATTGGTCTAGGCAAAGCATCTTTGAATAATGCTAAAACAATATACCATACTATGTTATACCCAGCTCTAATCACCAATTCAAAGAACTGAAAAGCTCAAAATGAAGTTGCTCACTGTGCCTTCATTTTATTATTTTTGAGGAGAATATTTAAAATAACTGGAGTAGAATGTTCTTATACTGCTGGCATAGAAGTTTGGACTAATGCCTGCTTTGTAGAATAATTATATTATATTGGGCTTCTATCGGCATAGTTATAAGAATATAAACTGTATTATAGCTAAATCTGTGTCATAATTGTTAGAAAAGTCAGAAATCTGCTGCTGTTGTTCTGGTTATATGATATCTCCATGTCTTTTGAGGAATGAAGCAAACAAAATTTAAGAATTTTTGTATCCTAAATATTTAAAGCCCTAAACATATTAATTCTAGATTAGCGATGAACATGGTTTTTTGTTGTTGTTGTTTCTTAAGTAGCTTTCAGAACTGATTTTTTTTCAACTTGTGATAAGGCATTTGACATTGGTAATCAATGTGTTAGTTCAGTTACCTTTTAAATAAACTCATGGATGTGGCGTGAGTATTTGTTGTTAGCCTGGCGTGTGCTAAGGATGCTGCACCTGAAAGCTGTTTCACTATTCTTATCTGCCTTTCAGGACAGAGCTCCGGCAGAAAGCAGGCCATCTGGGACCCTGCCTCCCAGACCCCCAGGGCAGGTCACCTCCGTGGACGACAACCCCTTCGGCACTCGAAAAGTCAGATCTTCCTTTGGCCGGGGCTTTTTTAAAATCAAAAGTAACAAGAGAACAGCAAGTGCACCAAACTTGGGTATGTGTGGCCAAAATGCCTTTGCCCTAATTTTTCCAGAAGGAGGAAAAGAGCAGTGTCTTCCCTTCCCTTATTCCCTCATTCATTGATTCATTTCTTTTTCTCAGAAATGTTTTTGAATGACTTAGGGGGAAGTTAACAAAAAATGCCTCAGTGAATTTAATTTAGTGTTGTGAAGATATATAGATTCTCACCATGCTCTCTCCTGTGATATAAACTTAGTGGAAAGACCTAAAATCATGATTCCCTTTGACTTCATCATGGCATTTCCCATCTATTGTGATAGTGGATAAATTAACACTGACATTGAGCCTGTGTGTAACATCAGAAGCACAGTGTGGTGCATGCCTCTCCTCGACAGTGTGTATTTGGCAAGGAGGAGTCTGATCTGTGTTTCATTTTGTCATCTCTGTGTTCTCTCCATTGGGCTGCGTGTGATTGTGTGCATTGTTGGGATATCTGAAGATCGTAAACGAAGTGCCAGTGCACCCACCTTAGGTATTGTACCCCTGCATGCCAGCCTTTGTCAGCACTGTGCTCCAAACCAATCTAATCCCTGCTCTTGGCGTCTGTGAGCTCTAGAAAGCAATCTGACAGCAATCAGAAAATGTAGTTCTCTCTTCCAGAGTGTTCTCTCTACCTTCTGCTAAAAACGATTCTGTAGAGGCTTTGCTTCTAAGCCTAAATGCTGTTTTAACCAATGCTGGTAACACTCACTGTGTGAGTAGCTTTGAGAGGACCTAGATGTGTGCAGCATCCCTCAGAGTGCAGGGCAGGAATGTCCTGGCATTGTACATTACAGGTCTTACAGCCTTGAAGTGCACATTACCACACACTAACTCCCAGATCCTTACCATCCATTCTCCATGCTTACATTTCCCCCAGCCTCCAAAAAGAAATGTGTTTAGACAAATAAGGATGTTTATAGAAGACATTGAATATTATAGTTTTAGGTTTACTTCTTTTAGGGGAACATTATTCTGACATATTATTACTTTGAAGATGGAGATAATATTCAGTGATGACAGAAGCAACTTTACTTGATATCTGAGGAGTTGCTCCCAAAGTGATTTTAGAAGAGGGACAGCTCAGTTTTCCTCTTTGTAAGGCAGGGGACAACCGGGAAAAAAAAGTTCTCAAAATAAAAAAGAGAAATATGGTGGTTTTAAGATGAGGATAAGCCAGGCAGCATTTTCAGGGCCACCTGTACCCATCATGGTTGAAGAATGTGAATTGGAAAAGTTCCTTTGGGTTTTTCCAATAGGTGCTGTTACCTTATATAGATATCCACCTATCTATTCACGTGGACCAGCAAACGGGACTTCTCTCTCTGTGGATTTAAATGTCTAGAATGAACACTGGATGCATAAAATAAACTGATCTATTCAGATAACTATTTTCAAATAGTGTTTTGCATCTTTCTTAGAAGAACTGTATTGTTAATGCTAAGAGGTAAATGCTGCTTATTATAACCTGTAATCACAGCTCTGCTTTGTAGAAAAACCAACTTTCTGCAACTTGTAGATCTTGCTGAAACACTGTTCCTGTGATTTTAGTACAACTTTTACTTTCCTTTATAAAGCATAAAATCTCACACTGAAGACAACAGTAGCCCTTGTGTTTGCTAGTATGGGATTGTCCACTACAGGACAGCTAAAAGAACTAAAATAGTTAATGTTTGGAGATCTGAGAGTGGCAATTGTGGATGTGATTATTTTAAGGTAAAATCAACAGGCACTTACTTTATATCAAAAGAAAAATGTATGCATATTCATTTTACTCTTAGTGCCTAGGATACAATAGATTGAAATACATTTCATAAATAAAGAATTGCTTGAACTAGGTAACTGATTTGATGTAAGTGCCAAAGAAGAAGAAGGAGTAAAAGGAAAATGATATGAAGTTTGAGCTAGATCAATAGGGACAGTATTCGTATTAACCAAATATCAAATAAGAACATTTAAGAGAGGAAAAGACTCTCAGGGAAATTGGATGAGTTTGTGAAGTCCCAGATGTCCCAACACACTGAATTGGGAATATTACAGGCATTTAGATATAGAGCCTGGAGAGAGAGATTAGGCCCAGAGATTTTGATCCTCTAGAGGGCACTTAGAACAGAATCTTAAAGTGGCATGGGGAAGGAAAAAAAAGCAGAGGTACTACAGCAGAGACACTGTCAGATGACAGATGTAGGAGACTGTCATGGCAAGAAGCAAAAGGAAATGATTTTGAAGGATGTAGGAGGTAATCAACAGTACTATGTGCTGTGGAAAGATTGAGAATAATTCCATTATGAATTCAAATCACTCAAGGAAAGAATATGACAATCCTGTCACCCTCTTTTAATCTCCAAAGGGGTTGTAATTTTATTAACTTTACACTGTAAACTATGGAACAGAACATGTGTGTTCCATTTTTAATATATACAAGGTGCTCTTTGTAAATCACTGATTTATAGAACAATGGAAGAATTCTTAACAGTTCTAAAACCAAGGAGATTAATATCTTATCATGTTCATTCCATATTTTAACATTCATTGTCTTTATTCTGCTCTTGGAGTAGCTGAGACAGAAAAAGAGACAGCAGAGCACCTAGACCTGGCTGGTGCTTCTTCTCCACCAAAAGATTCACAGGGGAACAGTCCCTTCCAGATACCGCCTCCATCTCCAGATTCCAAAAAGAAATCCAGAGGTATCATGAAACTCTTTGGAAAGTAAGTAAAGCAGTGAACAAGTGGAATGGGCCCTGTCTTATATGTTGCTTAAAAGTGGCTGAAAATGGGTATGAGCCTGTAAGGGCTTTGTATTCCTCTTATGGAAGAAAGTTTGGATTGTGATGTGGGATTTATTAACTCACGGGGTCTTAGTTAAAGTTTAAACTTAAATGTCTATATTAACTACACAAAGAGGATTAGTTCCAGTAGCTGCACTAGTTAAAAATGCTGTGATTAGCAAGTCTAAGGCCTCCTCAGGTCTAATACTGGCTGCGTGTGTTATGTCTTCTACAGACTTAGGAGAAGTCAATCAACTACATTCAACCCAGATGACATATCTGAGTCCGAATTCAAAAGAGGAGGTACAAGGGCAACTGCAGGGCCCCGACTGGGTTGGTCTCGAGACTTGGGACAGTCTAACAGGTGAGAACAGCCAACTGATGAAGCATCATGACCTCACGAGTCCTCCAAAGTTAGTACTGTCATGGGGTTGAACAAAGTCATTGCTTAATGCTGTCCTAGTGAAAGGAGCCATCATATTTAGAGCAGTGCAATTTGTCCATGGTTAATGAACATACAGAAGGTGAGGGCTTTGTGAGCTAGGGGAGGGACCAGAGCTAAAGCATCAACAGCATCTGTGTTAGAATGGCTCTCAGACTTAAATTCTACATAGATGGTAATTGTAAGTACTCTAAAGCATAGCTTTAGAAAGATGGGATAGCATAATGGTTAAGAGTATGTTCTAGAATCAGACCACTTGGATTTGCTTTCTGGCTTTACCATTTTCTACCAACTGGGTGACCTTGAGCAATGGCTTCCATGCCCTGTGCCTCAGTTCTCTCATCATCATAATTAGTACCTACCCCAAAAGCTGATTGTGAAG
Source organism: Sapajus apella (assembly GCF_009761245.1). Taxonomy (NCBI): domain Eukaryota; kingdom Metazoa; phylum Chordata; class Mammalia; order Primates; family Cebidae; genus Sapajus; species Sapajus apella. Next base: position 1,581,467 of record NW_022436942.1, on the reverse strand, counting down.
ATTAAATAAGTTAATATGTGTTAAATATTTGGCACATAATAACTGCTCAAGAGACATAGTATACAACAGAATCTATGAAAGCACTTAAAGACAAAAATTCTCTCAGAATTCTTATATTTATCAAGACTATATAATATTTTATCCATTAAGACTTTGAGAACTGCTCCGACACTCTTATCGAAGTTTAGGGCTGGCTTGGAACTACCACATCGACTCACTGAGCATAAAAGGGTGGGGTTGGCAAACATAAAGTACAAGTCATTCGTAACAAACCTTTTAACAGAATTATAGGCTAGAAACCCTTTAAATACAGCCCCGCCCATATGGGTGGAACACTGGACGCAAGTTTCATCAAGGAGGAAACTCTCTTTGGCCTTCTTCAAATACCAAACAGTTTCATTTGCCATATGCTGTCTTTGAACACACTAGAATTCCTAGTGCTATTTAAAAAACAAACAAAAACAAAAAAAAAAAAACACGTTCATTTCCTCCTGTGCACCCTGCCCCCACCCCAGAACAGGAACACTATTCATGTATCTAGGTAAAAGAAAACAGGAATTTTGCTTTGATTATTGTTTCCTGCACTCAGTGACAACACACTGCCCTCTTCTCATTGGTTACCATATGGAAAGAAACCTGAAGTTAAATTAAATTAGGCTTAAGTTTCTTTCAATCCAACTGAGCTTCCTGTTTGGAAATCCAAACTTCAAACAACATTGGTTGAAACTAATACAATGATTTATCTTTGTCCAACTTACTCTTTTTCTGTGGAACTTGCTCTATCACATTAAATCTTTTGTGGTTTCATTTGAAATGAAAACAGTGGTCTTAGAAGATAACTTTCAACTCCAATACCACTCGTTCCTTCAATGTATGCAAAAAATTAAGCTTTTCATGGTCAACTGTGTATCACCAGGGAACTTCTATGTCTATTGAATGTATAAGCCACAGGATTGGCTTTGGATTATTTTTCGTGCAATTACTCATTTTCTTGCAGTGACTTGGATATGCCATTTGCCAAGTGGACCAAGGAGCAGGTTTGCAATTGGCTCATGGAACAGGGCTTGGGCTCCTACCTGAATTCTGGCAAGCAGTGGATTGCATCTGGCCAAACGCTTTTGCAGGCTTCTCAACAAGATCTAGAGAAGGTGATTGCTTCTCTGTTTTGTTTACACAATGGGTACTGAGAAGAAGACAATATGAATGTAGGGTTGTGTTATAGTCCAGAAAGGGCCATGAGTGAAGCCAGTAAATACTCTCTAAACAAAAGGTTTGGTTTTCAGTTGCTTTATGCTTATTTTTTCAGATGGTCTTGGGAGGACCTGGTCTTGATGATTCCTTATGGAACACTTAAGCCATGGGGCGTTTTAATGAAAAATAATTACAGAAGAATAATTAAGCTCATATTTCTCAAAATCATTGTATGGCTTTATCATTGGCCTATTTTCTCAATGTAATATATGCAATTCATTTCACTTTGCAAAAGAAAAAAAAATACCCTACAATTTATATCTAATTATTTAAAATTTCTTTCCAATTATAGTATTTTGCACAAAGTAAGAGTCAAATTCTCTTTATGCATGCTATAGTTCCTAGCTTACAAAGAAAATAAGTTACTGGGGAATACCTAACACATCACTAAGCTAATTGTGGTGGGCTTGGCTTTTCAGGGACCTTTTGTTCAACAACATTTTCTTAGACCAAGTTAGTATTGTAATTTAATATTGAATTGGGCCTTTAGTGTTAGCTTCATTTTGGAGAACTTTGCATCCTTTGCCAGTGGCACCCAGCCTATACAGATAGAGTTATAAAGTCAATGTTTATTGTTTCAGGAACTTGGAATCAAGCATTCACTTCATCGAAAGAAGCTCCAGCTGGCACTACAAGCCCTGGGATCTGAAGAAGAAACTAATCATGGGAAGCTGGATTTCAACTGGGTCACTAGTAAGAAGTTTTTATTCTAACAAAATAAAATAATTATGTGCGTAGCTGCTTTTTCCTTTTAATCACAAGAACAGATGTTTTGTGGCATGGTGACAACACTGGCTTCTCTCTCTTTTAGGATGGTTGGATGATATTGGCCTCCCTCAGTATAAGACCCAGTTTGATGAAGGACGGGTCGATGGTCGAATGCTACACTACATGACTGTTGTAAGTGGCTCACTCCTGGGGTTTGGGGGAGGAAAACTTTTTTCTCTGAAAAACACAGAAATTGAGTAGGGCAAACACAGTGTTTTCAGTGATTCCACCAGAGTTTGAAGGTGTTGCTTGAATTGAGGGGAGTGGCGGGCATATTTGAAGTTGTAGCACTTCGTGATTGTGATTGCAACAGCCTTGGGATAATTTGAAACACCAATGTAGGCAGAGGGAAGCCTAATTTAAGCTCTTCAGAAGGTTGATTTTGTATGTAATATATTCAACTATATAAACACTGAAGTGTACACTTTAATTGGGTACATTTTCTGGTATGCACATTATATCTCATAAATATATTTTTTACTTTTTTGTTTCTTTTGAGATGGAGTCTCACACTGTCACCCAGGTTGGAGTGCAGTGATACAATCTTGGTACACTGCAACTTCCACCTCACAGGTTCAGGCCATCCTCCTGCCTCAGCCTCTCGAGTAGCTGGGACTACAGGCCCATGCCACCACACCCAGCTAATTTTTTGTATTTTAAGTAGAGATGGGGTTTTGCCATATTGGCCCAGGCTAGTCTCAAACTCGACCTCAAGCAGTCTGCCTGCCTCAGCCTCCCAAGGTGCTGGGATTACAGGCATGAGCCACCATACCTGGCCTAAAGATATTTTTTAAATAGAATGTAGAGTTTTGAAGCCCAACCTGTCTCTAAGTTATATGTTTCTATGTGCAGTGACCATTTGGAAGAGGCTACCCTTTTGACCTGACATCTTCAGGATCTTGTCTTCTCCCTTCCATTCTTCCTTGAACAACTGTTACCTGAAACCCTATGACCCATCTCACTTCAGCCTGGTTCTGCCACAGCAGGAGTTACTGGGGTTAACGGAGAAGGGAGGAAGGCCAGACTTTTATCTGGTTCCTTCATTATTGTACTTTCTACCTTCCAGCCAATGTATACGACTATTTCCTGCTTTACAGCAGTGGGAAAGATGGATTCCAAGAGAACCTTGTTTTAGATTCCACGCCACTACTAATGTTCTACTTTAAATTCATTCATTCATTCATTTATGGTGATGGAGTCTCGCTCTGTCACCCAGGCTAGAGTGCAGTGGTGCAATCTCGACTCACAGCAACCTCCACCTCCCGGGTTCTAGCACTTCTCCTGCCTCAACCTCCTGAGTAGCTGGGATTACAGGTGTGTGCCACTGTGCCCAGCTAATTTTTGTATTTTTGGTGAAGATGATGGGTTTCAACCCAACTACCCGAAGTATATCTTTTTCAAATAAGTGGAAAGTTTTAAACAGCCAATTTAAGTAGGCATTTCTCAGTATTAAAAAAACTTGGAGTTCAGTTCATGGATTTTTCTTTTCTACCATCGAACCCAAGCCCTTACCTTCATGGGCACATCACTTAAACCTGTGTGAAATAATGTGAATGTGTGTAGTATGTTGCACATTACTATGTGTCAAACATTCTTTTAAGCATTTTGCTCATATTAATACTGGATTCTCAACAACCCTTTTAGTTAATATTACTATTATTATAGTGTGTATACTATATATACATGTTTTTAATACTTTTTATTTTAAAATAGTTTTAGATTTATGGAGGAGTTGCCAAAGATAGAATAGAATTCTGTATACCTTTCACTCTGCTTCCTCTAATGTTAACATCTTACATAATCATGATTACATTCATAAAAACTGAGAAATTAACATAGATGACAATACAATCAACTAAACTGAAGACTTTATTCACATTTCACCAGTTTGTCCAATAAGCTCCTTTTCCTGTTCCTGGATCTAATCCACATTAAAACACATATTTTGTGACTTAGGACTTGTGGGGTCAAATTTTCAGGGTCATTTACTCTTTTAGAGCCATTTCACATAAACTGCTTGTGATTTTAAGCTTGAATTTGTTCATATATATACAATATAATTATATAGTACTATATAGAGATAGTATTATATACATATAATACCATAGATTATGTGTGTGTATGTATATACACATACATATATGTGTGTGTAGATACACATATACACACACACACACACACACACACACACACACACACACACACTCTGTGTATCTATAGTATTATAACATTATTATCCCTACTTTTTTTACGCGTATAAAGGAAGGAATCCAGAGGTTGGGTAACTTGGTAACCATGTTTCCGCAATTAGCAATAGAAAGTCATAGAGAGTTTGAACTCAGGCTGTTTCAAGATCCCTGCTTTTAATAGCTCACGATTATAACTGTAACCCATTGAGTAAATATTTGCCTTCCTGTCTAAGTGTGAGTATGTTCCCCCCGACAATGTGAACAAATTCAAGCTTAAAATCACAAGTCTGTGAAATGGCTCTAAAAGAGTAAATGACCCTGGAAAATTTGACCCCAGAAGTCCTAAGTCACAAAATATATGTTTTAATGTGGATTAGATCCAGGAACAGGAAAAGGAGCTTACTGGACAAGCTGGTGAAATGTGAATAAAGTCTTCAGTTTAGTTGATTGTCTTATCGTCTGTGTTCATTTCTTAGTTTTGATGAGTGTAATCGTGATTATGTAAGACGTTAACATTAGAGGAAGCCTTGTGAAAGGTATACAGAATTCTATTCTATCTTTGGCAACTCGTCCACAGATTTAAAATTATTTTAAAATAAAAAGTTTTTAAAAATCCAAATTAAGAAGAAAATCACCCAGAAAGTCTGTTTTGATATAAAAGAACTCTTAAAAATCCTTAAAAGTATAAAGAATTTCAAAAATAATTAACATTTTAATCACACTGTAAACATTGTGCATTCAGATATTTTTTAAAGCTGTTAGACTTTAGTTAGATGAAAATAGCCTACATTGAAGTGTTTGGAATGGGTGTCTCAATCTTACATTAAAATAAATACTTCTTCTGACTTAGGGTGCTACTTTTTAGAAATTAATCCAGAAAAAAAATTTAGGAAATAATTTTTTCCCAGCTAGTAGCCTGAAGGATTTAAACTAATTAATATTTGTATTCATTATTTCTGTAGTAGATCACATTTTTTTCTTTTTTTCACAAGAAATGTTTTATCAGAAAGGTGTGTCTAAGATAGATGTTTTCCTTGTTTATTTTCTGGGCGTGCTTGGAAGTAGACTGGTGTTTATCTTGACACTGCCCGCAATATCACCTTCTTCTGAAAGAATTTGTTTTGGTGTGTTTGCTATATTTGAAAATATTCCCAGGAGCCACAGCCTGGTGAAAATTCTTCCTTGAAGGGGTTGATTGGTAATATATATATATGTGATACTTATAACTTCATTTTTTTCTCTCCTTAATTCTGACCAAAACCTTTGCACTGGTTGTTACAGTTTTTCCAAAATGGTTCACAGTGTTTTCTAGATAAACCATTATAATCTAGAGCTATTCAATAGCAAACAGGTCCTTACTAAAAAAAAATCTAGAACTAGAGAATTATTATGATCAGGGAATAGCATAACAAGAGCACTCTTCTGATTTTCCCCAAAACTATGATGTGCTTTAGTTCAGAAAACCAAGCTTTGGCTATGAATGGTGGCTTGTGTGTAATCCCAGCTTTTTGGAAGGCTGAGGCCAGATGACTGTTTGAGCCTAGAAGTTTGAAAGAGTCTGGGCAATGTAGTGAGACCCTGTCTCTCCGAAAAAAAAAAAGACGAAAAGAGAAAACCAAGCCCTGATCATGTTCATCTGCGAGCATTGTTTGCTCTTCACTATCTGCTGAAAGGAAATAGAAAGGGCAGTTTAGTCAATGCCTATGTGCTTTATTTGCAGATAAAGTTTTCAAAACTAAAGAGGAAACAAAGGCATTCCCTATTTATGGTATGTACAGATCAAGTCAAAGCAAATCACCTTTTGTAGTGACCCAGCAAGTGCTTTTCAAACTATGTTTTTCAGAGCTGTGGGGTCTTACAGTCCTGTCTCAGAGCATCTGGAAGAGAGAGAAACAGGTGGAAGCCAGCTTCATTGGCAAAAATACTAATTTGGGGTTTTGGGAAAGTGGTTCCAAATGGAAAAGTGAGTTCTGTTACTGTATAAAAGCTTTGAGAGCTCTGACAAGCCCTTGGGGCATATTGATTTGAAGGGCTCTTCTCCTCTTACTCCAGTCTTCTGAGATTCCCTAAGAAAGTCCTCAGCTACAGGCCAGCACAGTGAGCTCTTCCTTTTGTTCTTTTTTGCAGGATGACTTACTGTCTTTGAAGGTTGTGAGTGTGCTACACCATCTCAGTATCAAAAGGGCCATCCAGGTCCTGAGAATCAATAACTTTGAACCAAATTGTCTACGGAGGCGGCCATCTGATGAGGTAGCATTTTAATATTGAGGTTTGTAAGCATGCACTTCCCAGGCATGGGACTGTCCATGTGTGTGAAACTAAGAGCTATTTTTTCTTGCAGGCTTAAAATCCAGCCTCATTTACTTCTTAGGCTTTTTCTGTATTTTTTCCTTTTTACTCCATGGTGGTTCCACTTGTGTAACTAAAGCCAAGCATTCTTTTTTAGTTGTGCTTCTTCCTTTTCTTGGTTGTATGCTTTCTTCCATTTCCTGACTCCCTAATCCACAGAGATAAATATCTACAAAGACTTCCTTTTCTGGGTAAGTGCAATGGCCCATGCCTATAATCCCGTACTTTGGGAGGCCAAGGCAGAAGGATCACTCAAGCACAGGAGATGGAGACAAGCCTGGGCAACATAGGGAGACCCTGTCTCTACAAAAATAGTAGCAAATTAGCCAGGCATGGTGGGTGCACGCTGGTTGTCCCAGCTACTCAGCAGGCTGCAGTAGGAGGATCCACCTTGAGCCTGGGAGGTGGAGGCTGCAGTGAGCCCTGATTACACCACTGCAACTCCAGCCTAGGTTAGAGAAAGAAAATTTTTCCTTTTCTTTATGCATTTAGTAGGATGTTGAGTAACTGTTCTCTGTGGACCAGACCTTTTAGACAGAAAATGCAATTTAATATGTAGGATCCTGTTGTGTGTTCCTATAGAATAGCATCACCCCATCAGAAGTTCAGAAGTGGACGAACCATCGAGTGATGGAGTGGCTGCGTTCCGTGGACTTGGCAGAATATGCCCCCAACCTCAGAGGTAGTGGCGTCCATGGTGGGCTCATGGTAAGGGTCTGATTTAATTTCAAATTGACTTATTTTGTTTCCATCAGTCTAGTGAGTAGGATATTATCAGTTTGTGCTTACCATAATCCTAAAGTCATCTGACCCAACCCTCCTGCGCAATTTCTAGTAAATCTTTCCTTTCAGAGTATTTGTATTGATATCATATAACTCTAGATTGGATTTAAAGCCAGTTCTTTTTTATCGTCCCCTTCATGTTGAATAACACGTAGCTGCTGTCTCTCATGTGATCATGTTTGAAAACACTTGCAAGGATGCAGATTGTATTTCTGCACATTGATGTTGCATAAGAAGTTGGCTGTCACGGACTGCACCCCAAAGAGGTAGAGAGCACTGATATTGGGATGCCTGAAACCTGGATTTGAGTACCAGCTCTATCACTCACTAACTTGGGCAAAATGGAGAAAAGATATGCAAATTAAAGATCGAAGTCCATACCCTGTTTACCTCACCGGGCTGTTGAGAGGATCACTGGAGATCACCTAAGTGAAAGAGCTTTGCAAATTATAAAGCGCCATACAAACATGTATGATTTATGGTGACTTTTGACAAGCTTAATTTTTTTAACAGGTTCTAGAACCTCGTTTTAATGTAGAAACAATGGCTCAGTTATTGAACATCCCACCAAATAAGACTTTGCTGCGAAGACATTTGGCCACTCATTTCAACCTTCTGATCGGGGCTGAGGCCCAGCACCAGAAGCGAGATGCCATGGAGCTGCCAGATTATGTCCTTCTAACAGCTACTGCCAAAGTGAAGGTTGGTTCAGGCTCGTACAGTTTAATAATTGCTTGGTGCAAAGACCACATTGTGTCAGTTACCTGGTTATTCTGTTTTCTGGGGTTTACTAAGTTTTGTGGATGGGTTCCTTTCCAGCAAATGCAGGAATCCTCATTTGTCTAAGCATTGCTTAGTTGTCTTAGGAGAAAGATGTTGGCCAAGAGACAGTTCGCAGATAGCAGAGAGCTTTACTGAAGGGAAATAGGGAGCAAAGAGCTTATTGTAGGAAAAAAAAAAGTACAGGAGCTGATCCTGCCAGGAAAACAGCAGGGTCACAGTAACGATGCTTATTTAAAGGGACAGTGCACTCCGAAAACCAAGGCACAGTGGGCTGCTGAAAGAGAATGAACCCAAGAGTTCTGTGTTGGGTTTTTATGATGTCCAGTTTTTTTCTTGAAGCTCTCGCCTCTGTGTTAAGTCTCTGTCTTTTTCATCTCATTTTCCCGCTCCTGCCTTAAGTCCTCACCTTTTCCCTGCCTAGTTCCCATCCCAGGTTTGTAGGACCCTCCCTTACTATAGCTGGTGCGCATGCGTGGGTTGGGTATTGGCTACAGTTCTACCTAAAAGCTGCATTGCTCGTTCCCGCCGCCCCCAAAAGGTTGTGTAGCAGTCAAATCTATATGTATTGTATGTATCTGCATTTATCTTAGGAATTTCTCCTTTGCCCTCTTCTCCTCTTTGTCAGCATGCAGCTAGCTACATTCTGGCAGGCGAAACGCCCCTTAAGATGCCCAGTAATCACTCACTCTGTGAGATTACTGGGCATCTTAAGGGGCGTTTCTTTCTGCATGGGTGTTTCTCCTCCACTCTGCTCATCTCTAACATGCATGTTTTGGGTGGTTTCTGGGGTGTGAGATTTTCCAGACCACTCTTTTCTCATGGGCTTCCCCTCATATCTAGCTATCTGCCTATTCTGACAAGTTGAAGGAACAGTTGAGCCTTGAAGAACGTGAGTTTGCATTTTACAGGTCCACTCCTACTTAGTTTTTTTTTGTTTTTTTTTGTTTTTCCAAGCAAATGTGGAGGGATGCAAAACCCACATATAGAGAGGCTCGACTTTTTAGGTACACAGGTACTGCTGAACCATGTACAGATATTGGTATACATGAGGGTCTTAGAACTAATGCTCCGTGTATACTGAGGGATAACTGAGTATATATCTTTTAAAAGTATAATAATTAAGAGAATGCACCCAGATAGCTCAGTCAGTAAAGCATCAGACTTTTAATCTGAAGGTCCAGGGTTCGTGTCCCTTTTTGAGTGCTCCCTCTTAGGCAGGCATGGTGGCTTACACCTGTAATCCCAGTGCTTTAGGAGACCAAGACAGGTGGATCACTTGAGACCAGGAGTTTGAGGCTGCAATGAGCTATGATTGAGCTATAAGCATGCCACTGCACTCTAGCCTGGGCAACAGAGCCAGATCCTGTCTCTCAAAAAATAATAATGAAGAGCATGATGTTGGCTTCCAAAACCCATGCATTGGTAGTGCAGAGAGCCCATAACTTGGGTTCAAATATTGATTGCAGTTGTTCTGTTTTTATAAGTCAAGTATAGAAGAGAGATTTCTCTTGTACAGATTCAGCTTGTCTGGTTTACAATTGACCAGGCTTGTAAACAGGAAAAGATACTTAAGAAGTGGACCAGAAGAGAATGGATATTTCCTAGTTTACCTGGATTTATGGATCATACCAAATTCAGATTACTTTTTCTTCTTTTAAATTAATCCTGGATTAAGTCTTCTAAATATGTTATCTCAACCAACTTGATGGGTTATCAGGTCCTCCAGAAATTTGTGCCAAGTTCTTTTTACTTTTTTTTTTTTTTTGTGCTATCTGCCTGAGTCATCCAATGACCAAGATGGAGTTTCTCTTCTAAGTTTCACTGAAGTTTTCTCTCCAAAAAATTCTTTTAGCAATCACCAGTTCTGTCATGGAAGCAGAATAGGCACACAAGATAATCATATAGCCTCAGCCCAAGAAAAAATATAGTAAGGTCCATTTTATTTTGCTAATCTTAGATTGAAAAACCTTGCAAAATTGGACTCAACCCTGAGAAATCTCATTGCATTAAGGCCTGTCTAATAAGAACAATGAAGCCAGGTGCAGTGGCATGTGCCTGTAGTACCAGCTACTCCAGAGGCTGAGGCAGGAGGATCTCTTGAGACCAGGAGTTTGGAGCCACTCCAGACAGTGACTATCCAGCTAGTTGACATGAATAAGAAGAATAAGATTAATTTTCTGAGATTCATAACAAGGATCATTTATCATTGCATCATTTGTATGCCTAGGATGCCCTTTCTTTTTTATACAAATTTAAACATCCAGTTACTTTTCTTTCTACATGGGGTAAATAATTAAATTACACATATAGGGGAGAGGAGTGATGCAAAAAAAATTACATGTTATCAGTCCTTGATTATATGAATTTCATCAGATCCTTTGGATGTTTTTGTTTGCTTTTCTTTCAAAGCCAAAGAAACTTGCCTTTAGCAATTTTGGGAATTTGAGAAAGAAGAAACAGGAAGATGGTGAAGAATATGTTTGTCCAATGGAATTGGGACAGGCATCAGGAAGTGCATCTAAGAAAGGATTTAAAGCTGGTTTGGATATGCGCCTGTATGATGAAGATGATTTGGACCGGTTAGAGCAGGTAAGTCCAATACTGGATACCTTTTTCAAGTGCTTCCAGCATTCAGACACTAAACGGGAACTTTGTATGCTGTGTCTGATGGGGGATTTTTTTTCAAATAACTAAAAATACAGATGTTAATAAAAAATAGTGAACACTTAGAGATGGCTTATATGTTCCAGGTACCATCCTAAGCACTTAATGTATGTTTATGGTAACCTTAAGACATGGATACTGTTGTTATTCTCATTTTGGAGATAAGAAAACTGAGACAGAGAGCTAAGTAACTTGCCCAAGGTCTTCAACCTGTCACTCTGGCACCAAAGCCTGTGATATTTACCTGTGTTATGCCATCTCTGTATTAAAACATGTTAGGAATGGACAGGTTATTCTATGCAGCGTTTTCAGATTCAAGTTGTGGGAGTGCATATTTCCACTCCAATAAACAATCCTTTGGTACTGTTAGCAAAGGCATTAGACTAGCTGTGTCAGTAAAGTGTCTCTTCTGATTTTTCACTTCTGATTGCAGTAGTGAGAGGAGATTATCACCAGAAGTGTTCTGTTGCTCCTACCCCGTTCAGTGCTATTTGCATGATTTCTTCTTAGATTCTTGTTTCTCTTGCTGCACTTTCCCTGAAATTGTGAAAACACATATGTCACATTTTGGTTTGTTCTTTGCAGATGGAAGATTCAGAAGGGACAGTGAGACAGATAGGTGCATTCTCTGAAGGCATCAACAACCTGACGGTGAGTTTGTGAAATGAATTGAAAATGTTATTCTATAAATGTCTTTTACAACAACCCCAAAAGACCTCATGTCTCTTGGAGAATGTGTAGTTCTGAGCTCTTGGCTCTCAGTGTGACTCCCTGTCTCCTTGTTTTCCAGCACATGTTAAAAGAAGATGACATGTTTAAAGATTTTGCTGCCCGTTCCCCCAGTGCCAGCATTACAGATGAAGACTCAAACGTTTGACCATAGCACCTGGATGAACATGAGGAGTGCTTAGTCTCTTTTCTACTTTCTTTTCCAAATACTCACAGTCTATACAACAGGCAACAGATGGTCTATTGTTTGTTGTTCCAACTTCTGCTCCTTGAGAAGTTTACACAGAAAGCAGGAGTAACGTGCCGATTCTGAAGTTGCCACAAAAAAATAAGACACTGGTGAATGAGAGTATAATTGTTTTTCTTCTATTTAATGTAAAAATCTGTGATATATTATATTTAAAGTATTGCATTTAAGATGAGTGTTTTACCAGAGTGTGTCCGTTCACATCCACGGTATGGAGGATTTAGGAAACAGGAACCAGGATGTGAACGATTTTGTCACATCAGTGTTCACTGTAGCCACCTAAGTAGGACATCCTATGATTTCAGAATCAATATGTGGAACTTCTTTAAGCATTCAGTGTGCCCACTAAATGCCAGCCACACCTCCACTTGCCTCTTATTGTCTTATTTTTATATATTTTTCTAAATATATGTATATATACAGTACATAGAAAATAGAACTTTTATTTTGTGACATAAGGACGATGGTGAAAAGATCACGTTTTTGAAACAATGTGATGATCAGAATGTTCATATACCAGCTGGTTTCTGAAGAAGTCAGAATGATCTTTCTCCATACTGACTTTTAACAATGTTGATCATTGAGGCGAAATTAATATATATAAAATATTCCTTTTTGATGACACCACAAAATTTTTCAACAGTTTAAGAATTTCAACCTTAATCTTGGATCCCTTTACCTCATATGGAAGAAACTGAGGGACATTAGTATACTTTTTTTTGCTTGGTTGGTTTTTTTTTTTTTTTTTTTTTTTGAGATGCTCAGTTGCCCAGGCTAGAGTGTAGTGGCACGATCTTGGCTCACTGCAACCTCCACCTCTCGGGTTCAAGTGATTCTTCTGCCTCAGCCTCCCAAGAAGGTGGGACTACAGACACATGCCACCACGCATGGCTAATTTTTGTATTTTTAATAGAGACAGGTTTTCACCATGTTGGCCAGGCTGGTCTTGAACACCTGACCTCGTGATCCACCCGCCTCTGCCTCCCAAAGTGCTGGGATTACTGGTGTGACCACTGCGCCCAGCCTTTTTTTTTTTTTTTTAAGTGACAGAGTGTCACTCTGTTGCCCAGGCGGGAGTGCAGTGGCATGACCATAGCTCACTGCAGCCTTGAATTCCTAGGCTCCAGTGATCCTCTCCCCTCAGCCTTCCCAGTAGCTAGGACCACAGGCACATGGCTTCCCACCCCACCTTTCACACCTGGCTGATTTTTCAAATTTTTTTTGTAGAAACAAGGTCTCATCATGTTGCCTAGCCTGGTCTCAAACTCCTGCCCTCAAGCGATCCTCCCACCTCAGCCTTTCAAAGTACTGGGATTACAGGTGTGAGCCACTGCATGCGCCTGGCCTACTACTAACTTGAATACATTCAGAATCCCCTCCCCCACCAAAAAAAATTGTAGAAATAGTTTTTGAGGAAACCAAAAGCAAAGCAGAAACCTTCACAGTATTGTTTTTCTCTTCGTTAACTACATCATTACACCAAAATACTAACAGTCTGCCTAAACATGTTCATTGTTTATTTCTCAGGCTATCAATGAATGGAACTTTTTAAAAAGTTGAATATTTGTCTGGACATTTTATTTCAAAGATCTAAAAAACAGAGGCTGCAAAATTCATTTTATAATGGCTGTTTTGTTATAATAAGATGTAGTTCATGTTTTTCTGTAGCACGGGGCCCAAATATTCTTTTTAAAAAATATTGCTGCAGCAAAAACTGTTACTGTGTTTATTTGTAGGAATATTAGAAAAATATTCTATTTTTTATTCAGTGCTACATAATTACCCATGGTAGCCAACCCTACAATAGACAGGTTTTCACAAATTGAGGTGGAAGTGGGCAGTTCAGTATCTGCCTTTGGACTTGATTATAAAATGTATCTGAATATCAGTGGTATTATCTTCTAAGTTGTCAGCAAGTTACCAGGTTATTCATTAAAGAACTTATAATACCAAATTGCTATTTATTCATAACTAAAATGATTTGATGCTAATAATAATTTTCTTTAAATGCTACCGTTCATTATTTGGTAACTGTATTGGACTTTATTTGGATTTTATTTTAATGTGACTAGATGTCACCATTTGAAAAAGTCAATTTGTTCTTAGAACCTGGTTGAAAATACAAGGAGACTGTTACAGATGCCAAATATTTTTTATTCAGGACAGTATAACCTAACTGATGATATGTAATAAGGTTAATTTTTTTATGATGTATATTATTTACAAAATATACACTGCTGGTGTTACCATACAAAAGAAATAAAGTTCATTGATAATTGCCTCATTTTTATTGCCGTTATTTCATTTTCCATTGTTCATAGCAACAGGCTTTGTTTCTGATATAAAAAGTAACATGATCTCTTTATAAACTGCCATAAATTTGTTTGAATGGAGTTTATAACATGTATTAACAGATAGGAATTTGAGGCCTTTGTTTGAGAAGCTTTTGTAGGAAAAGAAGAAACTAAGCTGAGGAATGAAGAATCATGGCAAAAGGTAAAAGAAACAAAAACAAAAAAGTTTAAAAAGAAAAAAATACTGGCAGAAGGGATATAGGAAAAGCAAATGGAAATGACTCACCTCCAGACTGGGAGAAGTTAGTTGTAGAAAGAGGTATATGGATCTTTGAAGAACTAACATAGTGGGCTGCGCACAGTGGCTCATGCCTATAATCCCAGCACTTTGGGAGGCCGAGGTGAAAGGATTGCTTGAACCTAAGAGGTCAAGACCAGCCTGGGCAACACAGTGAAACCCCATCTCTACAAAAAATACTTAAAAATTAGCCAGGTGTGGTGGTGTACACCTGTAGCCCCAGCTATTCAAGAGGCTGAGGTGAGAAGATTACCTGAGCCAGGGAGGTTGAAGCTGCAGTGAGCCATTATCACGCCACTGCACTCCAGCCTGCGTAGCAGAGTGAGACCCTGCCTCAAGAAACAACAAAAAGAACTAACATGCTATTTTTACTTTAACACTTGGAAAGAAGAAACATATCTTGGAAGCGATTACCAAAGATTAAAAGTAGAGTGGATATAACCTAGATAGAACAGATGTTTCGTGTGAAATTTGGTATCACTAACTTAAACCAGCAGGAACTGTATGAATGCAAAACACCCAGTTAACAAACAGAGACCTAACGTGTATTTAGCTGTATGTATATATGCTTAACTACACCCAAGGAAGCTGTAGAGTTAAAACGTGAACCATGTTAACAGATGGGACTTCCCTGCAGAACTTTTTCTTTGAGATAGAAGTGGTTTGAACTAGATTCACTTGTTTGATATTTGAATGCAGAGAAAATGGGGCAAAAAGCATCACAACAGTTGGCTCTGAAGGACAGCAAAGAGGTGCACAGGGTCTGTGAGGTGGTCAGTGAAGCTATAGTCCATGCGGCTCAGAAGCTGAAGGAGTACCTTGGATTTGAATATCCTCTGAGTAAACTCTGCCCAGCTGCAAATACTCTGAATGAAATCTTCTTAATCCACTTCATCACTTTCTGCCAAGAAAAGGGAATTGATGAATGGCTGACGACCACCAAGATGACCAAGCACCAAGCCTTACTATTTGGCGCTGACTGGATTTGGACCTTTTGGGGATCTGACAAGCAAATAAAGTTTCAGCTGGCAGTACAGACTCTGCGGATGTCTTCACCTTCTCTCGTGGAATCTAAGCCTTGTGACCTTTCCAATCCAGAATCAAGGGTAGAGGAGTCTTCCTGGAAGAAAAGTAGATTTGATAAGCTGGAAGAATTCTGTAGCTTGATAGGAAAGGATTGCCTGGGTCTGTTTTTCATCTTTGGGATGCCGGGAAAGCCTAAAGACATCAGGGCAGTTGTCCTGGACAGTGTCAAAAGTCAGATGGTGAGGAGCCATCTGCCAGGATGGAAGGCTGTGGTTCAGTTTGTCCTGGAAACTGAAGACTGTGTCTTCATCAGAGAGCTGCTCAGAAGCTGTCTGAGTAAGAAAGATGGGCTGAGAGAGGTGGGCAAGGTTTATATTAGCATTCTCTAACCTGGATATGTATGATGTGACTGGCCTGTAAGAAGAAAAGATAAAAAGATTCTAATAAGCAAGCTCACCTATTTGCATCATTCCAGCATGGGATTTTTTTTTCTTTTATTTTCCCATTGACTGAAAATGATTACTGGGTTCAACATATATTCGTGTCACAATTACAGAGAGAGAGAGAGAAAAAAAAAACCTGGCTGTAGTTCAGGAAAACTTACAATTTGGTTTAATATTTCATTCACTTATTCAGTAATAAAAATGGCAGGAGATAATAAAGTCACATTTAAAGTTTGATTTGCAAAAAGAAAAAAAGGTGTCTGTTTGAAATACTAAGTCTAGCACTCAAAAGTATAAAATGTGTTTTTGCATCTGTTGGTGGGAGGTGGGTAGGGTAAACTAGTGGGTAAGGCTATTGAGCAGGCTTAATTAACATTTGTAACACCAGTTTCAAGCCACGCACAGTGGCTTGCACCTGTGGTCAGCTACTCGGGAGGCTGAGATGGGAAGATCGCATGAGCCCAGGAGTTTGAAGCTACAGTGAGCTATGACTGCACCACTCTAGCCTGGGCAACAGAGTGATCCTCATATATATATATAAATACATACATATATATATAATAGTTTTGGTTGAGGACTCCTGAGGAAAACTCACAGCGTTCTTCTCCTCTAACACTTAACCTACTCTGCCTCCTCCCTATCTGCTGTCTCTGCACTGAGAGGACATTATGGGATTTACTTTGAGATTCACTTTAGTGTTAGCTCTACCTATGATTTAAAAACAGTGACCTAAATAACAATTCCTTTTAATAATAATATTTGTTTAGCCTTTGCAGTAAGGAAAATGTATTCACATATAATAACCATTTTTGCTTAAACGCCAGTGTGGAATTATAACAGTACAAAGAGGAATCACCATTACTTATGGTATTTGTAAGTCAAGTCAGATGCTTTACATATATTAGCGTAATTTGCATGTGTCTCCCATGACTCTAAGAGGTTTCTATTTGCCAAATTAAAGAGCTTAGATAACTCATAAATCTATTAAGTGACTCAACAAAAAAGTAAAGTCTGTCCAGTAACAAAGCCCATTACTCTACAGTCACGTAAGGAATATTCCCTGTAAGCCTATAAATTATGTTAAGTAAAAATCGATTTACAAAAAAAAGAAAAGAAAATTATTTGGCCAGGAAGAATAGCTGTGATCCCGGCACTCTGGGAGTCTGAGGCAGGAGGATTGCTTGAGCCCAGGAGTTCAAGACCAGCCTGGCCAACATGGTGAAACCCCGTCTCTGCAAAAAATATAAAAAGTCGTGGTGATGTGTGCCTGTAGTCCCAGCTACTTGAGAGGCTGAGGTGGGGGAATCACTTGGACCCACGAGGTCAACACCGCAGTGAGTTTTGATCATGCCACTGCACTCCAGCCTAGGCAACAGAGACCCCATCTCAGTAAAAAAATATATGAAAAGAAAATTCTCTGATTTTAAACTACTGGAATTGCTGAGACCACAAAGATATTCACCTGCAAATATGCTAGCCGGTTGCTGTTGCTCAGTTTTTCTCCATTTCCTGACCTTAATCTGTGGCTGCTTTTCCTGTTGTTGAACAACCTGTTCACTGATATGCAGCCATTAGAAACGTGGGCTGAAGCCTTTCACCTGCATCCAACCTCTTAAAACCGCTTCTGTTTCTGACAGTCTTCTTATGGCCTTAGCCCTTTCTGTATTTTGGCATTTAGGGCATCTTCCTGTGAGGCTAAATTAAGACATACAAGTGCAATATGGCGTTATGCAGTATATTCCAAAGAAATACATTTGTTGTTGTGATTTTTTTTTTTTTTTTAGACAGAGTCTCACTCTGTTGCCAGGCTGGAGTGCAGTGGCGTGATCTCGGCTCACTGCAACCTCTGCCTCCCAGGTTCAAGTGATTCTCCTGCCCAGCCTCCCAAGTAGCTGGGACTACAGGTAGGCACCACCATGCCTGGCTAGTTTTTGTATGTTTAGTAGAGACAGGATTTCACCATGTTTGCCAGGATGGCTTCCATCTCTTGACCTCATGATCTGCCCGCCTTCACCTCCCAAAGTGCTAGGATTACAGGTGTGAGTCACCGTGCCCGGCTGCTGTGATCTTTATAACTCAAACGTTGCAGTGCACTCTGATAGTCTGTCCTACCTCAGTTTGTAAAATGCTGACTGCAAGCCACCAATTGATATCATGACCACCAATAGGTCACAATCCAGAGTTGTAAAAACTTTGTCATGGTAGAAGGAGAGAGAACTTCTGAGTTTAGTTAAGGTCAAACCTGCCTAAAATCCCAGCTCTTTTATTTAGACTTACCCAAGCAAACCTCTGTGCTAGTTATTTTCAGTTCAACCTCCACATCTACTCCCCACCTTCTCGGTCTTCTTCCGGGCTCTGGCTGCATCACTCTGCCTTCCACTCAGTGGAGAGCCCGAGATCAGAAGGGGAACAAGTCTGGAATGTATTAGTCCAACCCTCTCTGCCTCACTACGCTTGGTTCCAGACAGTTTTTAAACGTTACAGTGTCTTTTCTTGCACAATTAACATGTTACTGAATGTCCCTTTAAATGGCCCTGTCCTGGTGGTGTTTTCAATAGACATTAACCTTGCCTGGTACAATGTGGGGGTTGTAACTGGCATGGAAATTTAAAGCAGGTTTTTGTTGGCTCATAGCACAGATTAGTTATGTATGAGGATAGTTTTTTCATCTTCATTTTTCTCTGATGCAGCTTATATGAAATAATTATTGTTCTGCTAGCTGAATACCATTCTGTAACTGAAAAAAAAAGTTGCAGCTGTTTTGTTGACATTCTGAATGCTTCTAATCAAACACAATTTTTTAATTTAAAAACATTTTAGCCCTCTGCCTTCAGTAAACTGGGCATGAATAGGCCCAGGTGGCATGTCTTAAAGTTGTTAAGCAATAATTATTCCCACCTTGAACACTTCTGGGAGGTTAGGTTAGTCAGTCACTTAATGTTTCCTTGGTGTATAGTGACCCCTGTCGGCAGGAATGCTGTGTGAAATACACTGTCAAGAAGGAGGTGACGTGAAGAACATGCAACTTGGAATCAGATGTGGATTTGAGTTTCAACGCTCATAAGAGCAGAGTCAAGTGGCTTAACTCTTTGTTTCCTTATTTGTAAAATGGGAATTACTTCAACTATATCATGCATTGCTTAATGGGGATATGTACTGAGAAATGCATTGTTAGGCAATTTCATTGTTTTGGGAATGTAATAAAATGTACTTACACAGACCTAGACAGTACAGCCTACTACACACCTAGGCTATGTGGCATAGCTCCTAGGCTGCAAGTCTGTACAGCATGTTACTTTGCCAATACTACAGGCAACTGGAACACAATGGTAAATATTTGTGTATCTGAACATATCTAAACACAAAAAAGGTACAGTAAAAAGAAGGTATAAAAGGTAAAAAAATGATACATCTATATGGGGCACTTACAATGAACGGAGCTTGCAGGATTGGAAGTTGCTGTGGGTGAGTCGGTGAGTGGTGAGTATATGCAAATGTCTAGGACATTACTGGATGCTACCATAGACTTTACAAACACTATTCACTTTATAACTTCAGCTGCACTAAATTTATAAAAGAATAAACTAATTGTGCTATGACAGTACAGTAGCCACAGTGTCACTAGGCAAGAAGAATGTTTCAGCTCCATTATAGTCTTATGAGACCACCATCATATATGCACAGTGGTTGACTAAAACATCTTTATGTGGCACATGACTGAAACTCAAGGGAGACAAAGCTTGTGAAAACATTTTCTGTACTAAAGTGTAAGCTAACCAGAATTTCAGAGAGCCTAGTACAAATTCTAAGTATTCATGTTATAAACAGCTGAAAGCCATAAATCAGAGTCACCATGTTTTTTTCCAGGTGAAAATTAAAATGTGAAGCTTTTGTTGATTTTAAAAACACCGCATTCTCATTTAATTTTTTTAAAGCTATGTGCTTGGTATAAAAATTCAAGTACAGCATGGAGAAAGTGAAGTCTTCAGGAGTGTCTCCTCCATCCTCATACCCACTGCCTCAAATCTGCTGTTGACCCTTCCAGACTTTGTATTGCAAATAAAAAAAAATTAAAAAAAATAATGCACAAATGAGATTATGCAATCCATAAATGCTTTATAACCTGCATTTAAAAAAACTTAACAATATATTGTGGAGAATTTTCTATGCTAATAGATTTATATCCACTTCATCCTTGTTAAAGCTGACACCAGTGGTTCTCCATCTTGCCTGAATATTAGATTCACTTGAAGAACTTAAAGTAAACAAAAAACAAACAAAACCCTAGTGGTCCAAACACATCTAGACCTATTAATCAGCATCTCAGAGGGAGTCTAGATAATTAAAAAAAAAAATCTCCTAAGTTACTCTAATATTTAACCAGGATTGGGGCTCATGTATCTTAAGCAGTGATGCAGGATTTTTCCTGGCTCCTTTGCTGGACTCCCAGCAGGGGTGCTCTGTCTACTAGGCCCACCACACTCAGCCCCTTGAGGGAGGGAGCACACGAGTGAGCGAGTGCAGGGTCCAGCCTGCCACTTTACCACTAAGTGTGCTTTCCTTCCTTTTGTTCCTGCTGCAGAGCTTTTTAAAGAAACTTTCACTCCTGTTCTAAAACTGGCTTTGGTCTGTCTTTCTGTCTTATGCTCCTCGAACAAATTCTTTCTTCTGAGCAGGCAAGAATTGAGGTTGCCACAGACTCATACAGATTTACTGCTGGTTACAGTATGAATATGATAGTACTCCTTTTGTCCCTAAATTTCTATGGTATAGAACTTGCACTTGATTAAAATATACAAGCTTGCAAGAACAAGAGGCTGTTACATTGACCCTGAGTTTAATGCCAATGCCCACCATTTATATTTATGCCTTTAATCACGACTGTCCTAAGAAAAATATTATTGCTCCCATTTTCCTTGAAACTGAAACTCAGAGAGGTTAGGTAGATTTGTCCAAAATCATGAAGAAGGAAAGCCTGGATCAAACCCCACATCCATCTGATTAAAAAGACCATGCTTTTGATCTTAAAAATAGTTTGAGGAGAGGAGAGAACAGCATTGGAATATGGGGTCAGAAGGTGGTGTGATGTGTCTATTCTACCAGCCAAGGAATGCCAAGGAGAGCCAGCAACCATTAGAACCTAGGAGAGATGCAAGAAACAGATTCTCCCTCAGAACCTCCCGAAGGAACCAACTCTACTGACACCTGGATTTGGACTTTCTAGACTCCAGGATTGTGAGAGAGTAAATTTCTGTTGTTTTAAGTCATCCAGTCTACGGTACTTTGTTCCAATCCCCTAGGGAACTCATACATTGTGCTATTTTGGAACGATAACAGGATGGTAAAAGTCCAGAAAAGATGAAGACGATGATTGTTCCAAATACTTGTCCATCTCATGCTATTTATCTCCCTCCCTTACCTTACTGATTGATGTCCATGGCACACTGAATACCTATGTATGGCTTTTTTTTTTTTTTTTTTAATGTTTTAGTGAACTTCATTGTATAGAACAAAAAAAATATATCCTGATTTTGCAATGATTTTCTTTCCCATGAAAGTGTGGGTGAAAAACAGTAACTTATAAAAATACTTTAGAACTCTAATAAGATAATATGTACATTCACACCTTATCTTCGGAGTATTTAAATGGAGAGAGGTTCACCTGAAAAAACTTTTCCCCAGGAAGCCCATAGAATATTCTTGGACACCTGTATACCTCTGCTCTACTGGTTGCATGCTTACCAAGAGTCAGTTTTATTTATTCCTAGTTGTTTTTACTGTTATAATTTTGTCACTTTGAGACAAAATAGAAAAACAGGCCAGATCCATGACTGTAATCTCAACACTTTAGGAGGCCAAGGCAGGAGGATCACATGAGGCCAAGAGTTCGAGACCAGCCTGGGCAACATAGTGAGACCCCCCCAACTCTACAGAAAATTTACAAATAGAAAAAATAGTCCAGGTGTGGTAACTCACGCCTGTAGTCCAATCACTTTGGGATACCAAGGCAGGAGGATTGTTTGAGCCCAGGAGTTTGAGGCCAGCCCTGACAACACAGTGAGATCTTACCTCTAGAAAAAAAATTTTTTTTAATTAGCTGGATGTGGTGGTGCATGCCTGTAGTCTCAGCTACTTGAGAGGCTGAGGTAGGAGGATGGCTTTAACCTGGGAGGTCAAGTCTGCAGTGAGCCATGGTGGTGCCACCACGCTCCAGCCTTGCAACAGAGCAAGACTCTGTCTCAACAATAATAACAAATTAAAATAAATAAAACATTTACAAAATAATGAGAAAATAGAGACTATTTTTACTAAGGCTTGCATGTTCATCCATTCTACCACAGAAAATAAGTGTTCCTCCAGGCACAGTGGCTCACACCTGTAATCCCAGCACTTTGGGAGGCCTAGGTGGGTGAATCACTTGAGATCTGGAGTTCAAGACCAGTCTGGCCAACATGGTGAAACCCCATCTGTACTAAAAATAGAAAAATTAGCAGGGCATGGCGTTGCATGCCTGTAATCCCAGTTACTCAAGAGGCTGAGGCAGGAGAATTGCTTGAACCCAGGAGGTGGAGGTTGCAGTGAGCCGAAATTGCGTCACTGCACTCCACCCTGGGAGACAAGAGCAAGACTCCGTCTTAAAAAATAAGAAGAAGAAAATAAGAGTGTTCATTAAGGGTTTATTTTCTAAGCCTGACGAGTTCTAACTTTCGTAATTCTAACTTGGTCTAACAACAAGCTAACTGTATATAGCTAAAAGTTATAGGGTATGCACATGCGGTGTTCACTGTATGCCAATGCTGTTCATAAACATTTGACTATGCTAACTTGCCTAAGATCACACATTCCAGAAATGGTGAAGTCAAGTTTGAAACTCAAGCAGTCTGGCTTTGTATACTGCTTCTCTCCCCTTAGCGCGTATCACTTGCATTAATTGATGATTTCTTTAATCCAAGTAAATGTAGACAAGCAACAATTACAAAGAACCAGGAGTCCCTCGGGTAGACTGCCTGACTCTTGGATCATCTGAGGTTCCACCCAGACCACGCCTGCCTTTAGTGAGCCATATCTCCCCCATCCCTATGGTCCTTATCTGCAATTCTGTATGAACTGATTGACTCGATTGGTAAGGAATTTTTTGTTTTCTTTTCATTACTTCTTTCTGTTCGGGGGTATCTTCCTGATATTTGACTCTGCCGTGAATGCGGAGAACCACGTGTTTCCTGTTTCTCCAGCCTAGGGCGGTGCCAGCCCAGGGAGCCTGCGTTTAGCCGACCCAGGCCCGCCCCTGACGCTGAACTGCGCGTGTCCCCTCCGGCTTGCCGTCCTTGCAGCTATGGCGGCCGCCACGCTCCCGGCATGGGTGGCTCTGCAGTCGAGAGCAAGGACTCTGCGTGCATTCTCCACCGCCATGTACCTGGCCACTCGGGTCCGGAAACCTGGCCTGCGTGAGTGTTTGTCTCGTCGCCTCCGGGCTTTGGGGGAGGTGCAAGGGCGGAATATCGGCCCTGTGAAGGCTGCCGCGGTGGCTAAGCCAGTGCCGCCTGGGAGAGGCCGGTGCATCCGCTTCCAGGCCAGCCTGATAGGAGAGCCGTGGACGTGCCCGCGTTGCCCGGCTCCTAGCTAGCAGCCTGTTTCTGCTCTGGGCGTTTGCTCAGAAAGCTTACATCCCCCTTTCCCGTAACCTGCTCCTGTGGTGCCCCCGCCCATAGCCGCTGGCACCGGTAACTGGTGTTCTGTATTGTTTATCGATCATCAGCAGTGTTGAACCGTGGATTTCCCCAAACATTAAGAGAGGCATACAGCAGTGCTAGGATAAATTGCTGCCCTGAATTCCAGGCCATCAAATGGGTGGCCTTCATTGAACAGGTGTTGATGACTTCCATTTGACAGAGATTATAGGGATACTTGATAGCGTGCTTACCCCGGAGGAGTCTGGTGGAAAATACAGATTTATTTTTTTATTTTTTCTGTTGATTAGTATCACATTTTATTACACAAAATAAATTTCATCCATGTTGCACATTCATTCTCGCTATAAATCTGGTTTTAAAAAAAATCCCTAGGGATTCAGTCTCATCTATTTCATGATTTTCCTTTCATTGACGTCATGTCTCTATTGTAGTCAGAGTCCTCTCAAAGGACAAAAGCAGATGTGGCTGCCTTGGGTCACCTGCACATAGTGCGCTCCCAGCCTGCCCGCTGGAGGCGCGGCTCCCATCATCTTCTGGACCGCGACTGCTAGGTACTGTCAAAGTGGCAGCATGTCATCGCCTTCACCAGCCCTTCTCCAGCAGCACAACCAGTCCTCCCAGCTGGCCCTCTGGGGACCAGCCATGATGCGACGTGGTGGTAGTGTCCCCAGGCAGCTGACCATCCTGGGCTTCTCTTTGGGCAGACCTGGGCCAGGGCCTTAGGGTATCTCTGTGTCCATGGTATAAATCTGAATGAGATCAGACACAATATTATCAATGATTGGCTTGGTAAGGTCGTCACTAAATACCTGCCACCATGGCTTCTCAGTCTCGACCTCAGCAGGTACCTTGACTCCATAGACCTGCAGGGTCAGGTAGAGCACTGCCACGGCTATATGCTGGGCCTGGAAGCGGAGGCACAGCCCCCCGTGGTAGCTGTCCCGTAGCAGGGCCCAGGCAGTGACGGCGACAGGAGTCCGCTGCCAGCTGTGGCGGTTCAGCCAGTTCTTGAGGGAAACCAGGTAGTGGAGCAGGTACTTGTGTGGGTGCTGGAAGGAGACCTGGAAGCGCAGAACTCTCAGCATGAGAAGCTCGCACTGCACAATGCTGTCTCGGAGCTCCCAGAAGCGGGAGTCCAACTCCGGGGGCTCACCGCTTGGATTAAAGTACCTGTTGGACACGTTGATGATATAACGAATCCTCAGATGCTGCTCTTCCACTTTGCCAGCCAAGTAAATGGAAGACATGGCGATCAAGTAAGGGTCATAGGCGTCCAGGTTGGTCTCGCAGAAGAACTTATGGTAAATGGTGCAAGCAGTGGCAATGGGAATGGACCGCATCCCCAGCTTGACACCTGCCTCCATGATGAACCTCGCCACTCGGAAGTGCACCCTAGCTTCGGGCGCCGGCCGTTCCTCGGGGCCCCTCGCTACGGGTCCCCGTCCGCCGCCCTCCGAGCGTTCCATGAGGCCCTGCGGCCCCGGCGGAAGGAAAAGCGGCCCCGGCGGAAGGAAAAGCGCTCAGGCGCGCAGAGGCCGGCAGAGCGGGGCGGGGGGTACTCGCGGCGGGCGCAGCAGCGCCACCCCGCCACGGAAAGTACAGATTTATTAACGGAGAAGTGCTATGTATTGAGAGGTGCTATGATAGAAGTGTGGCTAGAGTGACCAGAGCGTTGAGGAGCAGCTGGCGTGAGTCTAATCAATCAGCGGATCCTGCCTGTGCTGCTCCTTGTTATATCTCTAATTTACTCTCCTCATATTACTAACAACCTAGTCCAGGTGACCATCTCATTTCTACAAGTTTCTTTTCCGTTTGCTGTTTCCCCTCTTGCTCTCCTACATGGAATTATCACAACAGTCAAATGAGGTTTTCAAACTTTAGATCTTGTCTTGCTGCTCCCGTGTTCAAGATCCACAAATAGTTTCCCATTGCTTTTCAGATAAAGCATAAATTCATTAATGCTTCATACTGGCTCTTCATAGTTCTAATACTTGTCTATTTTTACTTTTTCATTCTTTCTTTCTAGGAATACTTAACTCCTATTGTATACTCTGCAGTGTTCTAGACCCTCACTGGGGATACAGCAAGGTGGAGAAGTCAGAATGTAAACAATCAAACAACTAAATAAGATGTCAGATAGGGTTTAAGTTATGAAGAAAAATAAAGCAGAGTATTGAGAATGATGGATTGGTGGGGGAGTACTGGCCATAGGGTAGATAGGAAAGATCTCTGTGAGAGTGACTTTTGAATAGAGCCCCCAAGCCATGCAGAGATCTGGGGAAAGAGCCTTCGGGATATAGGGAACTGTAAGTGCAAAGGCCAAAAGTTGAGAACAAGCTGAGGGGTGTGTTCAGTGAACGGAAAGAAAGCCAAAGTGACAACAGCGAAGTGTGAGTAGAGGAGAGAGTGGAGTGGCAGTATAAGACGTCAAAGAGTTAGTTAAGTAATGATCTGCCCTCTCAAGAGTTTGTAGACATTTCATTTGGATTTTTGGCTTGGGTTTTATATTGGAAGGCTTTGAACAGGGAACATATATAATGTGATTTGCATTTTTAAAGGATCATGGGCTGCTTTACTGGGGTAAAAGTTGGAACCAAAGACCTGTTTGGGGGCCGTTGCAGTAGTAAAAATGAGGTGATGGTGACTTGGATTAGAGTAAAAGTGGAGAAGAGGGTGTAGTTGTGTTTGCAATATATCTTGAAGATAAGCGTTTATAGGATTTACTGATGGATTTGATGTGAGGCTTGAGGATGTCTTAAAAAATCCTGTTAGGTTTTTGTCCTGAGCAGTTGGATGAATGATGATTCCATTTATATGAGCTGGAAAGACTGGAAGAAGAAAATCAAAAGCTCTGCCAAGAGGCTGGGCATGGTGGCTCATTCCTGTAATGCCAGCACTGTGGGAGGTAGAGGCCTGTGGATCCCTTGAGCCCAGGAGTTTGAGACCAGCCTGGGCAACATGGCCAAACCTTGTCTCTATTGAAAATACAAGAAATTAGCCAGGTGTGGTGGTGCATGCCTATAGTCCCACCTACTCCAGAGGCTGAAGTGGCAGAATCACCTGAGTGGGAAGTCGAGACTGCAGTGAGCTGTGATCGCACCACTGCCCTCTGGCCTGGGTGACAGGAGTGAGACCCTGTCTCAAAAAAAGAAGAAAAGCTCTGCCAAGGATACATTATAGTTGAGAAACCTGTTAAGTGTCTTCGGCCTCCTCTTTCTCTGTTTCTCTGTCCTATTCTTAAATTTCAGCCATATTGAATTTGTTCACTTTGATTTTCCCATGTGCTCTTGCTCTGTTGAAACACTTTTTCTCACCTGCCTGTCTTCATGGCTACATTCTGCTCATCTTTCAGGTTTTAGCTTAAAGTTCACTTTCTTAAGGAGATTTTCCCCAACTGTATTAGTCAGGGTTTTCCAGAGAGACAGAATGTAGATGTAGATGTAGATATATAGATACACGACAGGGGATTTTTAGGGGAATTGACTCACTCTACAATAGGTTGTCTGCAAGCTGGAAGCCCATGTCAGTTCAAGTCTGAAAGCCTCAGAACCAGGGAAGCCATGTAATTTTCAGACCAAGGCTGAAGGCCTAAGAACTCAGAGGGCTACTTGTACAAGTCCTGGAGTCCAAAGGCTGGAGCACTTGGAATTCTGATGTCTAAGGGCAGAGGAAGAGTGTCCCAGGTCCAGAAGAGAGAGAGAATATGTTCTTCTTTTATCTGCCTTTTTGTTCTCTCTGTGCCCTCAGCTGATTGGATGATGCCCACCTGCATTGAGAGCAGGTATTCCTCACTCAGCCTATTGACCCACATGCCTATCTCCTCTGGAAACACCCCCACAGACATGCCCAGAAATAATGCTTTACCAGATATCTATGTATCCCTCAATCTAGTCAGATTGACACCTAAAGTTAACCATCATGGCTGGGCATGGTGACTCACACCTGCAATCCCAGCCCTTTGGGAGGCCAAGGTGGGTAGATTGCTTGAGCTCAAGAGCTTGATACCAGCCTGGGCAACATGGTGAAATGCTTGTCTCTAAGAATTAGCCGGATGTTCTTATGCCTTTAGTCCTAGCTACTTGGGGTGCTGAAGTGGAAGGATTGGCTTGAACCCGGTAGTTTGAGGCTGCAGTGAGCTGAGATTGCGCCACTACACTCCAGCCTGGGCGAGAGTGAGATGACCTTGTTTCAAAAAAAAGAAAAAGAAAAAAATTTACCATCACACCAGTTAATTGACTAGGTTTAATTCCCTGCTATGTGTAGTCATAATATTTATTACTGTTTATTGAAATTATTTGTTAAAAAGTTGTCTTATTTGACTCTGTAAGAGTCATTTTTTAGATGATGAGCTTACTGTATCAGCAATTATATTCAAATAACTATAGAATTTTTCTTACTGGGTCCGGGCACGGTGGCTCACACCTGTCATCCCAGCACTTTGGGTCGCCTATGTAGACGGATAATTTGAGGTCAGGAGTTCGAGACCAGCCTGGCCAACATGGTGAAACTCCATCTCTACTAAAAATACAAAAATTAGCAAGGCATGGTGGGATGCACGTGTGGTCCCAACTACTCAGGAGGCTGAGGCAGGAGAATCACTTGAATCCGGGAGGCAAAGGTTGCAGTGAGCCGAGATCACACCACTGCACTCCAACCTGGGCGACACAGCGAGACTCCCTGTTTCTGGTTTTTTGTCTTCATTAAAATGATTTTGGTCCCCGAGCTTACCAAAAAAAAAAAAAAAAAAAAAAAGGTTTGTTTTGTTGTTATGTTACTGAATACCTTAAATTGTGTTGGAATAATGTGATCATGATTGATGTTAACTAACTTGACATTATAAAATTCTGTTTATTATCTTTTATGTACAACAGAAAGAACATCCAGAAATGAAAGGCTGCCACAAAGAAAGGTAATAAGTTCATATACTCTACTATCTTAATGGTTTCTGGAGTTCTAAAATAAGGCAGATATTCATGGCAGAAAGGTATTGGCAGAGAAGACTTCACAAGGTCATGTTTGCTGGGTGATTGCCATAGCCCTGGCAGAGGTTAGTCTTTGTTTTTTTTCAGTACCCAGAGACTGGATCATCTTTGAGAGGTCGACTTACTTAGGAACTCCTAGGAAACAGGTGTATAAACCAGAATATGGAACAATTTCTAATGCTATCTTAAGTCCTGCAGCCTGGGACTTATGCATTAATATAACTAGTTTATTTATTTATTATTTTTTTTGAGACAGAGTTTCACTCTTGTTGCCAGGCTAGAGTGCAATGGCACAATCTTGCCTCACTGCTACTTCTGCCTCCTGGGTTCAAGCGATTCTCCTGCTTCACCTTCCCGAGTAGCTGGGACTACAGGCACACACCACCAGACCCAACTAATTTTTTTATATTTTTAGTAAAGGGGGCGTTTCACCATGTTGGTCAGGCTGGTCTCGAATTCCTGACCTTAGGTGATCCACCTGCCTCAGGCCTCCCAAAGTGCTGGGATTACAGGCGTGAGCCGCTGCACCTGGCCATAGTCTTAAGTAGTTTAGTCTCATGCTGTGGACATTTGGATTCCTTCCTTCTATGGAGGAATCTAAACTGTAAGGTCAGTTGGTGAGCATAGCATCAGAACAAAGACACATTAGTTGGAAGTTAAATGGTATCAAATTACAATCATCAAGAGCAGACATTTCCTCAGGAGTATTACCTGCTTCTAGGACGTTGACTACAGTGGTTTTAATACTGCATAGATGGGGCATGGCTGAATTTTGCCACTATAAACCCTACTTTTGCGTGTGACAATCCCCTAGTATTTGATTCCGTTAAAAATAAATGTGAATATGATTGACTAAGCTATCAAGTACTAGTTTTTCTCTGGGCCTAGGAGACATATAATTTCTCAATATGTATTTATTCAATCAGTTTAACCTTAATTATTCTTTTTTCCTTTTCTCTTTACTTCCGAGTACTTAATGCCCTCATGTACTACTGACTTCCATCAAAGAAGTTTGAAAAACTATTTCAAAATATATTAATTCGTCTCTTCATAAGCAAAATGTACAAATTTTGCTAAAAGTCTAGTTAAAGAAATTTTTAATGAAGAAAATGTGATATTAAAGGACATCCTTGCCAAAGGGTTTAAAGAAACAGTGCAGAGATACTTAGGTAGATTTAGTGTTTTTTAAATTTGGATAGCAGCAGTTTTGTGGGAGGTCAGATTTTACATATGTTGCAGTTTTGCTCCTGTTTCTTGTAATTGTAGCTTTTTGCTTTAAAATTAAAATTCTCTAAAAATTAAAGAATGTATTTATATTTGAAATACTAAAAGATTTTATTTCTTAGGCACTACCTCCTAGGACAGAGAAAATGGCTGTTGACCAGGACTGGGCTAGTGTTTACCCTGTTGCAGCACCATTTAAACCCTCTGCAGTACCTCTTCCCGTTCGAATGGGGTATCCAGTAAAAAAGGGCGTGCCCATGGCAAAGGAGGGAAATCTAGAACTTTTAAAGGTAAGATAAAACTTACATAGAAACAAATGCTGATCTTTCCCCCTCTTTCTTCTCTCTTATGCTTTAAGGTTCAGTATATAGCTTTATTGTATTTTAATTTAAATTTTTAAAAATAATAGGTATTTTATTATATAACACCAGATAATAATAGATGTTATATTTTGATTATTGATGGTAAAGAATACTCAAAAGAATCCAAAGCATTTAAGAATGTAATTAGTCGGCCGGTTGAAGTGGCTCATACCTGTAATCCTTGCACTTTGGGAGGCTGAGGTGGGTGGGTCACTTGAGGTCAGGAGCTCAAGACCAGCCTGGCCAACATGGTGAAACCCTGTCTCTACCAAAATCATGCACAAAATTTGCTGGGTGTGGTGGTGGGCACCTGTAATCCCTGCTACTTGGGAGTTGGGAGGCTGAGACAGGAGAATTGCTTGAACCTGGGAGGCAGAGGTTATAGTAAGCCAAGATTGCACCACTGCACTCCAGCCTGGGTGATAAAGTGAGACTCTGTCTCAAAAAAAAAAAAAAAAAAAAAAGTAATTAGTCAATCTTGTGGCTTCCCTTTCCTGTTATATCTCTTTTCCTTTTGGAGACGGGGGTCACTGTGTTGCCCAAGCTGGTCTCGAACTCTTGGGCTCGAGAGATCTGTCCACCTCAGCCTCCCAAAGTGCTAGAATTACAGGTGTGAGCCACCACACCCAGCCTATCATATCTTTTCTATATTGAATCTTTTTAGTGATATTAAGAAAAATGTAATAACCTAATTTGAGATTGAGAATTGGGAGGTGAAACTTCCAGTTTAAAAGGAGGAATTTAAAATTTTTCTGTCCAGAAAGGTAGAATATTATTTAGTATTATTATTATAGTCTACCAAATATAACTTTATTGCTTGAAGCAAAATAGGTTAAGGTAAATGCTTCATTTGATAGCATGTATAATGATTTATGATGGGTGTTTTAAAGAAAATATAAATGCTTAGTCTGGGAATGCATATCTTAGATGATTTCTTCTTAAATACAATGAAAGTTATACAAAGGAAAACAACTGTTTTTCAAAGACCCGGGAGAATGGGTACGCTGATGCCAGAGACAGAGGTAAATGAAATTTGGAAATGGGAATGTGTGAAAACTCAATAAAGCATACATCAAGGAAAACAGATCTTTTCTTTAAATAAAAGAAGCAAATTTTGTTTAAAGAGGTCTTTGGGGAATCTCTGAGTAAGAGAGTACCAGTATATTTGCAATAATACTAATGGTTGTGAATCATATTTTAGTAAATATAAAAATCCCAACATTTAATGCATGCCATCTATTTGTAGTGATGGTGTCATTGAAGAAGCTTATTAACTGAGCTAGTATATGCAAAGTACATAGAACTGTTCCTATGTAAGTCTATGCAAATTGTCTATTTTTTCTTTTATGATTTTTGAGGTTTATATGTTCATGTTTTAAAAATCAAAGTCTATCACTGCGATCTATTAAAAGTAGGCCCTTGAAACTAGGGTTTCTAATTTTTAAAATGTATAAAAAGGAAAAAAAAAATGAAAAGTAAAGTAAATGAAGCCACCCATCTCCAAATCCCAGTTTTCAGTGCCTGTTTTCTCTTGATTAAAACAATATTTTCTGTCTAGGCGCAGTGGCTCACACCTGTAATCCCAGAACTTTGGGAAGCCAAGGCAGTAAGATCACTTGAAGTCAGGAGTTTGAGACCAGCCTGGCCAACATGGGAAAACCCTGTCTCTACTAAAACTACAAAAAAAATTAGCCAGGTGTAGTGGTGCATGCCTCCCAGCTACTTGGCAGGCTGAAGCAGGAGAATTGAGTTGGAGGTTGCAGTGAGCCAAGATGGCGCCACTGCGACAGAGTGAGACTCTGTCTCAAAAACAAAAAACAAATATTTTCTGATCAACGCTCAAGATACTTGGCATAATTCTTGGAGTAACTTTCTGCTTATTTAAATTTTCTTTCCAAATGAGCCTTTAAGCTAAATTTTCTCTTTTAATAACTTAACATTATTCAAGAAATGACCTAATAAATGCTAATCATTTATTTGAAGGAATCAAATCTCTGACCATTCCTGAATTTTCATTTACGTTATGAATGATTCAGTAGCCTTTTAATGTATCATCATAAATATATTCCTAACTTCATTAAACTATCCGGTTAAGATTTGCTAGCTTCATTTACTAGTTTATAAAATGTGGGTTATGTACAAAGTGGAAATACTGTCATGCTATGCAGTCCAGGGGAATTGGGATGATTAAACAGTGATTCTTATCCTGGCAGGGCCCAGTGGCTCACTCCTATAATCCCAGCCCTTTGGGAGGCCAAGGCGGGTGGCTCACCTGGGGCCAGGAGTTCAAGACCAGCCTCGGCAACATGGTGAAACCCCACCTCTACTAAAAATACAGAAATTAGCCGGGCATGGTGACATGCCTGTAATCCCAGCTACTTGGGAGGCTGAAGTAGGAGAGTTGCTTGAGCCTGGGAGATAGAGGTTGCAGTGAACCGAGATCATGCCATTGAACTCCAGCCTAGGCGACAGAGCAAGACCCTGTCTCAAAAAAATAAATAAATAAATAAACAATGATTCATGTCCTTAAGTCATTTCAGTTTTATAAAGGAAATATACATGTGTACCTGTAGATTCGTGGCAGGAAGAATACTATCAAAATTATGTTTAGTTTTTCCTTGTGATTGTCATTATAAGATGTTTGGTAAAAGACAAAAGATTTATATGATCTGAAGACAAACCCAGGTATCATTGTAAATTACTTGGTACTGAATCTATATTTTAAGAAAGTCATTTCTTGAATTGACAACATCTGTGACAAAATCAATATTGTAAAAAAACAGATTTTATTTACTACATGGTTTATTGGGCCTGTGATTTAATATGAGAAAATTACCTTTTTCATGTTTTTAGGATATTTAGGTAATTTATTCTTTAAATTTCTCTATTTAAGATTCCCAATTTTCTGCATTTGACTCCTGTAGCAATTAAAAAGCACTGTGAAGCTCTTAAAGGTAAGTGATTATTTTCTTATGTGAATTTTATATTTATTTTGAACATAAATTTAAGAATTTCTGTTCAAATATAATATATAGCCTTGTATTCAAGTTGTTTTCAGTGAATTGTTACATGTTAAATCTGCAAATTGTTTTTGCCAACCACTACAAGGTATTAGGAATGATAATTAGAAACCATGATCCTTGTCCACAGGTAGGTTAGGGACTTACTGTTGAGTTTTAGAAAACATGCATGTAAGTCTGGGCATGGTGGCTCATGCCTGTAATCCCAGCATTTTGGGGGGCCGAGGCGGACAGATCACCTGAGGTTAAGATTTCGAGACCAGCGTGGCCAACATGGTGAAACCCTGTCTCTACTAAAAATACAAAAAAATTAGCCAGGTGTGGTGGTGGGCACCTGTAATCCCAGCTACTCCGGAGGCTGAGTCAGAAGAATCGCTTGAACCCTGCAGGCAGTGCTTTCAGTGAGCCAAGATTGTGCCATTGCATTCCATCCTGGGTAACAAGAGGGAAACTCCATCTCAAGAAGAAAAAAAGGAAACATGCACATAAGAAAACTGAAGAAAATGTTGCAGATACTTCACAGAGAATTATCGTGAAGAAATTATTTAAAATTAAAAAAAATTAGTAAGTGATATATGCACGTGGTAAATCAAATAATAGAAGAGCTTATGATGAAAAGGTACTCCCAGCCTTATGTGCTTTCTTTACGATTCTCAGTCCTTCATCCAGAAGTGTTCTCTTTTAATCATTATTTAGTTCAAGTACTTCCAGAAAATGTGTGTATATTTATTTGTGTATATGCTTATATTTATAATACTCTACATATAGTATATATATTTAATTATGTGTACTTATATATTCTCTGTAGTGTATATGTGTGTTTATAAAAAATAATAGAAGTAATCACTGGAATGTGATTCCACTTTCAGTTCTGGATTTATTGATTTTGCAAATCTATTGATTCCTAGGTATAAACACAGATTTCATTTACTTACACTACTACTTCTCTTCCTTCCTACGTGCATGGAGGTAAAGGCAAATAACATTATTTAACTTATGGTTCTTTGTAAGCTTTTATAATTATGTACATATCTCAATTTAAGTTATGATTGATTAGTTTAATTCAGGAGTTGGTACCTTTGGATAAAGTTTTAATATAGTCATGTTGATTTAAAGGTGTTGTATATACATGCTCAGTATACTTACTAAGGCTTTTCAGGAAAGAATGTGAAACCTAGAAACACTTCACAAGTATCCTGATTATGTTGGGAAGAAGATGTAGAATAGTAAACATAATTATGATTAAACTTGAGCTTTTGAAAGGGCCTTCTAT
This sequence comes from Sapajus apella, assembly GCF_009761245.1. Lineage (NCBI taxonomy): Eukaryota > Metazoa > Chordata > Mammalia > Primates > Cebidae > Sapajus > Sapajus apella. The sequence goes on along the minus strand of NW_022436942.1, from coordinate 1,547,091 downwards.
TTAAAAATATAAGGAAGAATATATAAAGAGGTGCTAAAACATAGGAATAATAACTTACTCTTGAGATGAGGGAAGAAAAATCTGTTTCCTTTCATTTATTTGGTCTTCTATTTTAGGATATTTGGATGCTTTTCTGTCTCTTTAGAGTATGTGTTTCTATATTCATTCGTGCCTCAAATTAGACTAAAACTGATCACTTCCAAATTTGTTTCCCAGGCTGGGCATGGTGGCTCACACCTGTAATGCTTGCACTTTGGGAGGCTGATATGGATGGATTGCTTGAGCTCAGGAGTTCAAGACCAGCATAAGCAATGTGGTGAAACCCCATTTCTACAAAAAATACAAAAGAATTAGCTGGGTCTGTCAGGGTCTGACCTGCAGATTCTGATCCCGCAGTGGATGAACAAATTCACTGAAACACAAATCTCTGGGGGAAGAGTAGGCTGGAGGTCTGTGGCCACTCACAGACACTTCTGAGAGAGATAGCAGCCACAGCCCCGACCAGCTGGTGATCTAGGCATTTATTTAGTATAGATTTAATAACAGAGGCTCTGAGTCAACATACTTATGGATAATATTAAAGGCGAGATTCCCAGGCTTAAAGCAAACATCACTTGTGGGTGATATATCTGGTCGCCCTTCCCCCAAGAGAGCCATCTGGCCCATGAAAGATTAAAGTTTAGTTTTAGGACCACAAGAGTAAATAAGTTATTCAGATAAACTCCCCCACATTCCCTAGTTATTTGCTTTTATCAACTAAAGATAAATGGGATGAGGCTGCCTTCAACCAAAACTTCTACTGAACCTATGCAAACCTCTCAGCCTTCCAGGAAGGTTTGTGACCATGTTCTATAATTTTGCAATCTTTCCAACCATCCTGACTGATCTCCCACAGTTCCTCCTTTTTTTGCTTCAGGTGTTGTTGATTGAAGATTACAAATGTATGCAGCAGCAGTTTTGTCAGGCAAGGCGGTCATTGCTCTTATTCCAGCTCTGCATCCTAGAAGTAGTAAATAACATAAGACAATCATTAGTATAATTAGCAACATTCTTTTCCAGTCAAAGAGTGACCCCCGGGAATGGGGTCTAACCAGGAGAGATGATCTTGTACACCCTTCCATATGGCTGTTTGTTGGGTGTGTAGATCTATGGTGTAAAGGGATTCTAAAATTTTAGTTTTAAGTTGCTTTACGTCTGCTGTTAAATTGTCATGAAAGGTTCCCCAGAGATGTTGTTTCACCTCACCCCAACTATGTATTGATTGATTCCATGGTAGAAGTGACATAGATATGTTTTTATGCACCCAGTCACAGTTTAGTTGACATCAGAATGCCAGCACAACCTGTCGCTCTCCCACATATTCCAAGGCAACCTCAGGGGCTTGCAGACATGTAAGAATCTTTTGATCTATTCTTTGCTACAGGAGAAGTTCATTAAACACATTTCTGGCCAAATTATCTACAAAGGCAACTATTTGTACTGATTCAGCAATGGATGCCACAGCAATGCTAGCTGTTGCCAGGATGACTGTGGCTGAGACTATAAAGACTATTTAAGTGTAACTATGAATATTTTGTGTCTGACCTGGGACAGGGCATGTTCTAATGTGGCAAGGGCAGAGGAACCTTGCCAATCATATGTCAAATTGACTGGTAGGAACACCTCAGGTTGTCTTCTTAATACCATGTCACTAGCAATATGTAAATTAGATATATTGTAATTAGTGATACATAAGGTGAACCAACCCTGTTCCTCCACCTGGGTCATAAACGTGGAGCTTTGGAGTGTAATAGAAATATTGGTTCCTGTAAGGAAAACATACGGATGGGTAGTGCAAATCAGACATTGATCAGTGTGATTATGAATAAAGGTTATAGTATAATTATGACCGAAATTATGCTGTGTCCCATGCCAGCTGTCAAGGGAGGTGCTGAGATGTCCCGGGCACTATAGAGTGTCTTGGGGTGCCATGGACTTTAATTGGGGTCTGGGATATCTCATCCTCTGCATTGGCCCAAATCATAGAGGAATGGGATGTGGCTATGAAACTGATTGATGCCATGATAGATGAGGGTATTAGTAAGGCTGCCCTGCAAATGGCTGTGGGGGCTACAGTTTAAGATGTCATAATTGCCTAACTGGAGGCTATAGGCCTGTTCCCCATGACAGACCTCCCAGCTAAAGTGAAATTACATTCCTGGCTTTGTCCTTTAGCATAGGAAGGTGGGTTAGGGAAAGTGGCATTGATTGCATTACATGGTTTGAGGCTACCTGCAGCTAAGGCTGTTAAAACATTTCTTTTCCATGATGTAGCCATAATTGTGTTTGGGTAGATACACAGTAAGGGTTGGAACTTTTGTAACTTACACACAGTGGGAGGATAGTGGAGTGATATGTAGTGTTACCTGGCACCTTAGTCCAAGTGTGCCATTATTGAGGGAGCTCACTAGGGGTAAATCTCTTCCTCCTAGCCAAGCAGTTATTATAGGCTGGGAAGGGGGTGCCTGCCCAGGTAACAGGGCAAAAGAAAGGCATGTCGAAAATATGAGCCCAATAGAGTGTAGCAGGTACAGGTTGCAGACAAAGCAAGAGCACTATGCGAGTTGCAATGTGCAACAGAGAACATAGCAAGGAACAGATTGTCTGGAGTGAATGGTGTCTGTGTCCGAAGCAGGATTCGCTCATCCTCTTGAGTTGTCTTCTTCAGCATCCCCCATGTAAAGTCCAGGGCATGTGTTGTCTGAGGAAACTGTATCCTCTGGGGTTGTGGGTCCTGTAGGGTCAATTCCTTCATCTGTGGTATTGGGTTGGGTCCTAGCCATGTCATGGTATGGTGTGATGCATTGTGCTGGAATCCAAAGAGGACCGCAGGGGGTGTGAATACAAGCATATCCTCTTCCCCACGTTAGCAATTTATTTGGACCACACCGTTCATTACTATTTATACCTTTCCATAAAACTGCAGGTTTTATGTCTTGAAAGGTTTTAGCAAAGTGCTTTTCTACAGCTGATTGAAATTTGTCATCTAAATTTTAAAAATTAAGGGTAAATAAGGCTTGTGCTAGTAGTATTGCAGGGTCCTTGCTCATACTCCCCCCTTTTTGTTTTCTGAGCATATTTTTAAGGGTGGGGTGGGCACATTCTACTATGGCCTGTCCTTGGGGGTTATACAGGATGCTTGTGGAATGTTGAGTGTTCCATGTGTGACAAGTTGTTGAAATTATGAGCTGGCATAAGCTGGACCATTACCAGTTTTAATTTTTGTGGGCTGCCCCACAAATGCAAAAGTTAAAAGAAGGTGTTTAATAATATATCGAGTAGACTCTTCAGAAAGAGCATGTGCACTAACTAGACAAGTGTTGGTATCAAAAGATATATGTACATATCTTAATTTTCCAAATTCAGGGGTGTGTATAATGTCTGTTTGCCATACTGATTAGGTTCTAGTCATCTGGGGTTAACTCCTGTTGAAGGAAGGGATGTACCCGTGAGCTGGCAATCTGGCATTACAGGATAATTTGTTTAGTCTTTGGGTAAGTTGAAATTGTTTAATTTTCTCCAGTTTTGGTGGAAAAATTGATGCAATTGTATGGCTTGGTCAAGCAGGATGTCATCACTTGTAGGTCTGCTTCTTCATTGCCATAGCCAATGGGCCAGGCTGTGAGCTGTGGGCTCGAATGTGTGTGATAAAAGTAGGATGTATGTGTTGATCCAGCAATTGCTGAACCCGAAGAAATAGTGCAAACAGGGAGGGCTTGAGTGCGTTCTTTATCAGAGCTGTGTCAAGGTTCTGTAATAAAAATACAGAGTAAGCAGAGTCACTGACTATATTGATGGGCTGAGCAGAAAAAGTCTCCAATGCCAATATCAGAGCTCCAGTCTCAGCTCTCTGAGTGCTAGTAAATCCAGATTGAGTGAGTGAATTATGTGGTCTCCACCAGACTGCCACTTTTCCATGTTTAACTGAACCATCAGTAAACAGTGGTGAGGTCACAGGAGTATGAGATAAGAACTGAAGGAGTTTGTCAGCAGGAAGGACATTTTCTATCTGTCCTGTGTAATCAGAGAGTGCTATTTGTACTCTCCATTGATAAGGTCAATACTGTTTCAAATTGCTTTTTACTTAAAGGAATCCTGATGATATCAGGATCATAACCTAGCAACTGACTGCATCATCTGTGGCCTGAATAGATTACTAATTAACTGAATATAAGGGGACAGCGTTTTAGGCCCGGTATGTGAGCATAAAACCCATTCTAGGAATTGTTCTGGGACCATTTGTTCTGTTTACCCTGTAGGGGTGTGTTTGGTAGGAAAGACAAACAGCTGAACTGAATAGAGCAGATCTATGCTATCTAGCTGCTTGTGAGAAATGGCTTGCTCTATTTCCTCAATCTCTCTTTTAGCTGCAGGGGTCAAATATCTAGGAGAATCCAGAGCTGTATTGCCTTTTTTTTTTTTTTTTTGAGACGGAATCTTACTCTGTCACCCAGGCTGGAGTGCAGTAACATGATCTCAGCTCACTGCAATCTCCACCTCCCAGGTTGACTCGATTCTTCTGCCTCAGCCTCCTGAGTAGCTGGGAAGACAGGCGCCTGACACCATGCCCAGCTAATTTTTGTACTTTTAGTTGAGATGGAGTTTCACCATATTAGCCAGGTTGGTCTCAAACTCCTGACCTCATGATCTGTCCACTTCGGCTTCCCAAAGTGCTAGGAGTACAGACATGAGCCACTGCACCTGGCCTGTATTGCTTTTTAAGATAGAAAACAGGTTTCGTAACTTAACTGTAGTAATCCCCAAGGTGGGGTGGAGCCAGTTAACATCACCCAGAAATTTTTGGTAATCATTTAAGGTATGTAAGTTGCGAGTATTTAACTTAACCTTTTGAGGCTTGGGAAGTAAGTATGTATCCAAGATAGTTCCAAGGAGAGGACACTTGTACTTTTTCACGTGCTATGAGTAAACCTCTTAACTGTGTGTTCTTTATGACAGAGTTATATAAATTTAAAATTACTGGCTCCACTGGGGCTACCGGTAAAATATCATCCATGAAATGAATAATGCAATTGAGAAATTCCTTTCTACTGGAGAGCAAAGCCAGATCTACCTAATACTGACACATAGGAAGATTCCTTGAGGCAGCACTTTCCAATGAAATCTGCAAGCTGGTCTTTCATCATTAATAGCTGGTAATATAAATGCAAATTTTTATCTGTCCTGTTCTGCTAGAAAAATCGTATAAAACAGTCTTTCAAGTCAATAACAATTACAGGCCAGTCTTGAGCAATTGCCATGGGGGAAGGGAGCCCCAGTTGCAGAGGTCCCATAGGTTGTAATTTAGCATTAATAGCCCATAAGTCATGCAAAAGTCTCCGTTTGCCAGAATTTTTAGGAATGATGAAAACTGGCAAATTCCAAGTTCTGGTTGAAGGTTCTACATGTGTAGCTTTTAATTGCTCGTTCACCTAATTCATGGGCTCTCAGTAATTTCTCTCCCTTCAGAGGCCACTGTTCTACCCAAATAGGATCTTCAAAGAGCCACATCAGGGTTAAGGGGAGGGATATTAACAGTGGCTATTATTAGAAAGGGGTCTGCAGAGTGACCCCCACCATTGGGCGAATGGGTCCCACCCCCAAAGGTTAACAGGGATGGGCGTGTTTAAAGGTTGTATAACTTCCCTTCTCCCTTCTGAATTGCAGTATATTAGGGGGCGCATCGTCTCCTTAGTTGTGTGTGCTTCCCTGATTCTGACAATTTTTTGTTCCTGAGTAACATGAGGCCAAGTTTCTGGCTAGTTTTGATCACTTATGAAATGTCCACCCTTGTGTCCAATAAGCCAGTAAAATTCTTATTTCCAATTTTTAAGGTAATCATGGGTCTCTGATCAGTGATTAACTGATTCCAGTTTACTCCAGCGGCTCTTGTGCTTCTAAAACTTCCCTTTCCCCTTTCCTTTCCATGGGCACTGGGGACCCAATGTGGTAAAATCAGTAACTGAGCTATTTTTGATCCAGGGGAAGAATATGCAGACCTTTACATCCCATCATAACCAGTATCTCACCTTGATAATCACTGTCGGTTACCCCAGTGAGCACATTAATTCCTTTACTTGACAGGCTAGACTGCCCTAGGACTAATCCCACTGTTCTAGAGGCAATGGGGCCCAGATCTCAGTTGCAACCCTTTTAGGGTCTTCTCCTTCTTTTGGCAGTAGTTCATTGGGGCAGAGTAAAGCAGGGCCTGGGGTAAGCCCTTCATGAAGCTTCCTACCTGGTTACTTACGGGATTTCCATTTTTATCAAATTTTGACCCACGTTGATTTGCCCAATGTTTCCCCTTTTTACATCAGTGGCATACAGAAGGGGGTTCTTTCCCCTAGTTACCTTGGTTTCTACTATGGGGGCATTCTCTATTCATATGACCTGGCTCTCTGCATAGAAAACAATTTGAGTTTTTCTCCATTTTCATTTTTGGAGGCCTTAATGCCATAGCCAATATCTTGGCTTTGTGTGTCTCAGTTTCCACCAGCTGACATGCTCATATAAGCCCCCCGACTGTGGCTGCCTTTCCTCTGATTGCCTGCATTGCTTGCTGGCAATCTACATTAGCATTTTCAAAAGCCAATTGCAACAAAAAGTTATCAACAGCCTCGGCATGACTAATTTGTCTCTTAATTGCCTGGGTTAAATGATTGATAAACTCAAAAAGTGGCTCCTGAGGCCCTTCTCAAACATTTACAAAAGATGCTGAAATTCCACTTTCAGGAATCCGGTTCCAAGTCCTGAGAGTGCATAAAGACACTGGAGCATAGGCCTGGGAATCAAAATCTTGTTGTACGTTGGCATGGAGACCCCTCCCCTGGGGCATATCAGCTGTTATGTCTTGCCCAGCTGCCTGATTCCAGTTGGCTTGTTTGCACAACTCATCATTTTCTGCCTTCCGGAGAAGGTATTGGCTAGGCTCCAAAGTTGTTTCAGCTAACATTGACCAGTCCCGTGGGGCCATATGGAAGTGATCTGCCAAGGCCTCAATCATTCCTTTCATAAATGGGCTAGCAGCTCTGTTTTCTTTAATGCTTTTTCTTAGCACCTTATGAGTGTTAAAAGAAACAGGTTCATATACCTGATTGCCTTGTCAGTCTTGCATTACTGGGCAGGATAAGAGCTCCCCTTCTAATGCCACTTGCTTAAGACAGGGTCCCATAACTGGAGCATGTTTGTTGTCCTTTTTCCTATTTATTGGAGGAGGCGACTCAGGCAAGACCTTTGTTTTCTCTTTGTTATTTTGGTCAGGTGATACTGGGGCAGAGGGACTCGAGGATGACAAAGTAGGTGACAGTTCTTTTTCCTTCCCCTTTCTTAAGGCTCTTTTGTGTATAACAGGGCCAGAGCCATCCTAGCTAGAGCCCATAACATTAGAGATGTTACTGGGACCTGCTGCCTTTGCACAAACTCCATTTGACCTAGCAATCCTATTACTGGGTATATATCCAAAGGATTACAAATCGTTCTACTATAAGGACACGTGCACACGATTGTTCATTGCAGCACAGTTTACAATAGCAAAGACCTGGAGCCAACCCAAATGCCCATCGATGATAGACTGAACAGGGAAAATGTGGCACATATACACCATGGAATATTATGCAGCCATCAAAACCAATGAGTTTGGGTCCTTTGTAGGGATGTGGATGAACCTGGAAACCATCATTCTCAGCAACCTGACACAGGAACAGGAAATCAAACACTACATGTTCTCATAGGTGGGTGTTGAACAATGAGAACACATGGACACAGGGAGGGGAGCATCACACACTGGGGTCAGTCAGGGGGAAATAGGGCAGGGACAGTGGGGGTGGGGAGTTGGGAAGAGATAGAATGGGAAGAAATGCCAGATATAGGTGATGGGGAGGAAGGCAGGAAATCACATTACCATGTGTGTACCTATGCAACAATCTTCCATGTTCTTCGGATGTACTCCAAAACCTAAAATGCTATAATAAATAAATAAAAATATTTCTCCCTGCTTGTTCCCAGATCTCTAAATCTAATGTGACTTCTGCTGGGAAGCATGGATTATGGAAGACAATAGTTTGCCTTAGGTCCCTTAATTGAGCCTGTGAAACTGAGGTTCCACTAGGTTTAAGCAGCTGTTTCAGTACTTTTATATACTGCTTCTGTTGAGCTGATAACTGTTGTCCCATGATGAAACTCTAGCCTGAACAATCTCCCCTCTCCTCGAACTTGGTAATCCCAAGTGAGTACCAGTGACTTACTGACTCACTGACTGTGCAGTCTCTTTTCACCTCCATTTTCGGGGGTTCTGTCGTGATCCTCAATCCATTACAGCTCTCCTCACAAGTGGGTACCAGCTGTCAGGGTCTGACCTGCAGACCCTGACCCAGCAACAGATGAACAAATTCACTCAAACACAAATCTCCAGTGAAGGAGCAGGCTGGGGGTCCATGGCCACTCACAGACACTTCTGAGAGAGATAGCAGCCATGGCCCTGACCAGCTGGTGCTCTAGGCATTTATTTAGTATAGGTTTAATAACAGAGGCTCTGAGTCAACACATCTATGATTAAAGGCCAGGTTCCAAGGCCTAAAGCAAACACCATTTTTGGGTGATGTATCTGGTCACTCTCCCCCAGAGAGGGCCATCCAGCCCATGAAAGATTAAAGTTTAGTTTTAGGACCACATAAGTAAGTAAGTTATTCAGATAAACTCCCTCACATTCCCTAGTTATTTGCTTTTCTTTATCAACTAAAGGTAAAGGGGATTAGGCTACCTTCAGCCGAGACTTCTATTGAAACTGTGCAAACCTCTTGGCCTTCCAAGAGGGTTTGTGACTATATTCTATAATTTTACAATCTTTTCAACCATCCTGACTGACCTCCCACGTGGATGTGGTGGCACGTGCCTGTAGCCCCAGCTACATATGGGGGGCTGAGGTAGGAGGATTGCTTGAACTCAGGAGGTTGAGGTGGCAGCAAGCTCATATTGAGCCACTGCACAATCAGCCAGCCTAGGTGACAAAGTGAGATCCTGTCTCAAAACATTAAAAAAAAAAAAATAACAAACTGTGTCCCATTTGGCGCAAATCATGTATCACTCTTTGATCTTCTATAAAGCCAGTTAATAAATGGCATTGAACTGTAAAAAATTCCGTTTCTTCTTTTTAAATTTGTGTTTATGATCTAGAAACTTGTAATTTTAATAAAATATTTCTATAATACTTCCTAATTTTTAAATGAAAGGCTTTTGACAGGGCATGGTGGCTCACCCTTTTAGTCCTGCAGCACTTTGAGAGGCCGAGGAGAAAGGATTGCATGATCCCAGGAGTTTGAGATCATCCTGAGCAACATAGTGAGATCATATCTCTACACAAAAAAATTTTAAAATTAGCTGGGGTGTGATGGCACATGTCTGTGGTCCCAGCTACTCTGGTGGGCCTGGATGACAGAACAAGACCTTGTCTCAAAAAAACATAAAAATAAAAAATAAGTTTAAAAAACTTAAAGACTTTCATACAGCACATTCAGAAGAGTGGCATTATATTTTACTGTACTTAAACGAGTGTCTTAATCTTTCCTTAACTATCCCTTTACACTTCTGCCAGCCTCTGGATTTAGATTGCGTCTTCCATATAACTCAAAGGCTTTTCAAGTACTTCTCAGTTTTCTTTCAAAGTAGGTCAGTTCAGATTTAATATCTAATTTGCAGATGGAAAATCTGAAGCACAGGAAAGTTAGGTAATTTACCAAAACTTTAATAATCAGTGGCAGAAGTTAAATAAAAACCAAGGTCTTCCAAAGTCTTGTCTATTGCTCTATCGATGAGTAAAGGCTAATAGGAGACTATTATGTACTTTCCAGTTGGCTATGTTTTTAGACAGATAATTTAGGTAATTTAATTTGAAAACTGTAATTATCATTTGGTGATTGAAATGACTTATTCACAGTTTCTTTTAAAAAAAAAAATGAAAGAGTTAGTACAAACCCAAGAGCTCACAAAATTCCCCATACCAGTCTCTCTTATAAAGTGCTTGGCAATGATGCATCTCATAGTGCAGGATATTGGAATAAGTTCATGATGGGAATGAAATTTAGCCTCAACAATCTTGCTCTGCTCATGTTTTTTAAATGTTAAAATGACCTTAATTGCAGACACTTCTTTCCGCTCAAAGCAACTGGCTATTGATCTTTTAAACAGAATGTTTAAGGAATGGTGTGAACTATACTTAATTTGCTAACATATTTAGTCCCAGATATCAGAGAGTCTTTGTAATCCAGAGTGACATTGTGCCGACTCTGATTTTAAAGCCTAAATGAGAGCTAAATATAGTTCCTATTATAACAAAATTGTTAGCCCAGGGAAATGTTATTGGCAAAGGACTTATCACTGTCCCTTAGATTATCACCTAGAAGAGCTCCCACATCTGCCTGTGATTATGACCAGCCTCTTCTGCAGTTGTGCTTTTTTGGAGGAAGCATGGATCTTGCAGTCTCATATGTTTGACCCAAGAAACCAGTTACTTTTAGCTGTTCTTAGAGTGAGGCTGTTTAAGAAAAGAGATTTCCATTGTGGACAGCCTGATAGTGCCAGAAGTTTTCATCTTAAGCTGAAAGTTCTTTACCACACCTACTTGATTGAAACAGGGCAAGATGAAATCCACTGTGATACTTGGGGGATGCTGGGAGCTACCTCTTTTCCTTTAAGTTTCCCCCCTCCACCCCGTATTTGGGATCTGAGTTTGTACTTCTATGTTATGGAGATAGAGAGGCATGTTCACAATGCTGGAGCTCCTGTTGTGGCCTAGGTCTCAGACCCAAGTCCACTTGCTCTCTATGCTGTCTTGCTCCAATATGAGGTCAAGGCTTTCTTCTTTCCATTTAGCCCCATTGGCACATAGAAATCACATAGGAGAAATATAAGTCTTAGAAGAATCCATTTAAGGGCTTAGGCTTTTGTACCTGTTTGAGTTGAGGTTCTATTCAGCCAAAGTTCTAGGTGGTTGTTGACTGCATCTCCGTTCCTTCTTAGGGCTTTTTGAGAGCTTCCCATTTTTTTTCAGCTGATCTTTAGTAACCTTTAGTGATTAATATTCTGTTACAGATTATAAATGTAATATTCTGTTACATTTTTGAAAACAGTAATGCTCTGGGTACTATGAACTGTTTGCTTTTAGTTGGTATGGAGGAAGTAAACTGTCCCATAACAGATATGTGCAAAGCTTACAATAAGCTTCCATCAAGACACAGTTCTCCTTTAGCTGAAAATACCACTGCCACCAAACCTGAAATATCCAAAGAATCTCCTTAATTACATTGCCTAATTTAGGATGTACCTAATAGAAAAAGGGATAAGGGATGATGGTATATATGTAAAGTGCAGAAGAGAATCTGTTCTTTCTTATGACCTGGCAATGATCTCAATAATTTGGCATTGTCTAGTATGTATTACAATGAGAATTTACTTTCAAAAGTGTAATTGAAATTATTTCTTTTATTCTCAGATTTTTGCACTGACTGGCCAGCCGCACTTGACAGTGATGAGAAATGTGAGAAGCATTTTCCAATTGAAATTGACACCAGTGATTATGTTTCATCAGGACTATCTGTTCGGAACCCCAAAGCACGAGTAGTAGTCTTAAGAGTAAGAGTTTTTTTTGTTTTTTGTTTTGTTTTAAATAAGAATCATTCTAATATGTTATTTAAAGATATCTTTGGTGGCTGGGCACAGTGGCTCACGCCTGTAATCCCAGCACTTTGGGAGGCCACAGTAGGAGAACTGCTTGAGCCCAGGAATTTGGCACCAGCCTAGGCAACACAGCAAGAACCCATCTCTAAAAATAAAAGAAGAAAAAAGAAAAAAAAAAATGTACTTGATATGTGTGATTATAAAACTGTAATATTTATCACAGAAATTTTGAACAATACAAGTTTTAAGTTATAGGCTAGGCACGGTGGCTCATGCCTGTAATCCCAGCACTTTGGGAGGCTGAAGTGGGTAGATCACTTGAGGTCAGGAGTTCGAGATCAGCCTGGCCAACATGGTAAAACCACATCTCTACTAAAAATACAAAAAATTAGGTGGGCATGGTGACACATGCCAGTAATCCCAGCTGTTTAGGAGGCTGAGGTAGGAGAATCACTTGAACCCAGGAACCAGAAGTTGCAGTGAGCTGAGATTGGACAACTGCACTCCAGCCTGGGTGACAGAGTGAGACTCCCTCTCGAAAACAAAAATTATAAAATTGCCCGTAAATCTACCGTTTGTAACCACTGTTAACTATAGTAGCTCATTTTAGTATATATTCACAGCCTGCTTTTGTGTATCTTAATGGGATTATACTGTGTGTTCATCAGTCTGTTCTTTCTTACTGAACAATAAGAATTAACTAAACATTTCCCAATAATAGTAAACATTATTTAATTTAATTTTAGTTTTAATTTTTTTGAGATAGGGTCTCATAGCTGGAGACTAGGGGCACTAACATTGCTCAATGTGGCCTCCAATTCCTGGGCTCAATTAATTGTCCTGCCTCATCCTCCAAAGTGGCTGGGACTACAGGTGTGAGACACCATGCCCAGCCAATTTCCTAAAATTTTTGTAGATACAGGGTCTCATTTTGTTGCCCAGGCTGTTCTTAAACTCCTGGGCTCCAGCAATCTTCCCACTTCGGCCTCCCAAAGCACTGGAATTACAGGTGTGAGCCACTGCACCCAACTTAATTTAATTTTAATGGCTACATAGAATAATGTAGAAATGAGAGACTGTACGTACCAAGACAGTGTTCGAGTCTGGGGGTGTAATGTTGATCACTTCAAACTTAGCCTTTTTTCTGAGACTGAAGTGTGATATATAAATAATTTCATAATATAGATCTACTAGAATTTTTTTATTTTTTGAGATGGAGTTCCATTCCTGTTGCCCAGACTGGAGTGCGGTTGCACGATCTCAGCTCACCACAACTTCCACCTCCTGGGTTCAAGCGATTCTCCTGCCTCAGCCTCCTGAGTAGCTGGGATTACAGTTGTGTACCACCACGCTTGACTAATTTTTGTATACCTAGTAGAGATAGGGTTTCTCCATGTTGGTCAGGCCGGTCTCAAACTCCTGACCTCAGGTAATCCGCCCGTATCAGCCTCCCAAAGTCATAATTTATTTAAGTTACCTGTGTTATGGAACCTTTAGCCTTTTTCGTGGTTTTCTTTGTTAGAAAAATGTTTTAATGAATATCCTTAGGTATTAATATTTGTATGTATTTCTAATGGTGTTCCTAAGATAACTTCCTGAAAGGAGAACTGTGAGACCAAAGGATATAGTCCTTGAAGTTTGTTGATATATATTGTAAAATTCCTGCAAGAAATGTAAAAAAATATAACAACACCAGCAGATTGTGAGAAGGCTTGCTTTCCTGTACTCTCACCAACCTACATATTACCTATCAACTTGATAGATAAAAAATTGATCTTATTTAAAATTTGTATGTCTTTAAATACTAGTGAGGTTGAGGATTTATTCTTTTGCAAAATACTTATTTTTGTCATTTGCCCATTTTGATGGTATACTGATTTCTTGGATACTTTTTTTTTTTTTTTGAGACAGGGTCTCACTCTGTCGCCTGGGCTAGAGTGCAGTGGCTCGATCTTGGCTCACTGCAACCTCTGCCTTCTGGGTTCAAGTGATCCTCCCATCTCAGCCTCCTGAGCAGTAGCTGGGACTGCAGGTGTGTGCCACCATGCCTGGCTAATTTTTTGTATTTTTGTAGAGACAGGGTTTTGCCATGGTGCCCAGGCTGGTCTCAAATTCCTGGACTCAGGCAATCTCCCTGCATTGGCCTCCTAAAGTGTTGGGATTACAAATGTGAGCCACCGCTAGGCCATTGTTTCTTTTTAATAATGGCTTTATTGAGACATAGTTCACTTGCTGTAGAATTCACCCCTCAACCATCCTCAAGCCCCTTTCACTCACTAGTCTACTTTCTGTCTCTGTAGATTTTCCTATTCTTCACATGTTATAGAAATGGAACCATGCAATATGTTTTCTTTCACTTAGTGTAATGTTTTCAGTAGGTTTCACATGTGGTAGCATGTATTATTTTATCTCTTTTTATTGCCTATAATTTGTGAATATACACATTTTATTTACCCATTCATCAGTTGGTGGACATTTGGGTTGTATCTACTTTTTGGCTATTATGAATAAGGCTGTTGAACATTCATGTACAGGGTTTTGTGTAGACATGTTTTTCAGTTCTCTTGGGTGTATATCTAGCACTGGAATGACTGAGTTGCATGGCACCTCCATACTTAACATTCCGAGGAACTGCCAAACTGTTTTTCAAAGTGGCTATACTATTTTACAATTTCATCAGCAAGTTTGAGGCTTTCTGTTTCTTCACATCCTCACTAATGGTTATTATTACCTGTCTTTTAGTTTTAGCCATTCTGATGTCATGAAAGTATCTCACTGTAGTTTTGATTTGTGTCTCCCTAATAACCACCTTTTCATGTGCTTATTGACTGTTTGTATATGTTTGGAGAAATGCCTGTTCAAATCCTTGGCCCATTTTTTAATTGGGTTGTTTATCTTTTGATTGTGGAGTTGTATTTTATGTATTCTGGATACCAGCCCCTTCTCAGATACATGATTTGCCAACATTTTGTTCCATTCTTTGGGTCGTTCTCTTACTTTCTAGATGGTGTCCTTTTTTAAGCACCAAAGTTTTAATTTTGATGAAGTCCAATTTATGTAAGTCATGTGCTGCGTAATGATGTTTTGGTCAATGATAAACACATATATACAGCAGTGGTCCTAAGAGATTATAATACTGTATATTCACTGTACTTTTTCTATGTTTGGATATGCTTAAATACACAAATATAATTGTGTTACAATTGCTTACAGTATTTAGTACAGTAACATGCTACACAGGTTTGTAGTCTAGGAACGGTTGACTATACCATGTAGTCTAGGTGTGTTATAGGCTATACCATCTAGGATTGTGTAAGTACACCCTGATGTTTGTACGTGACAAAATCACCTAGCCATGTGTTTGTCAAAAATCATTGTTAAGGTTCGTATAACTGTATTTTTTCTTTTGTCTCTTGTGCTTTTGGTGTCACATGTAAGAAATCATAGTCTTATTCAAAGTCATAAATATTCACTCTTGTTTTTTCTCCTAAGAGTTTTATTGTTTTAGCTCATACATTTAGGTCTATGACCTATTTTTTATTAATTATCATAGAGTTGTTTCTGAGTATCCGTTTGGGATTGGTTTGCAGATACTTAGATGTGTGGATGCTCAAGTCCCTGATATAAAATGGCATAGCATTTGAATATTGAATATAACCTAGTACATTCTCCCATATACTTTAAGTCATTTCTAGATTATTTATAATGGCCAATACAATGCAAATGGTATATAAATAGTTGTTACACTGTATTTTTAAAATATGCATTATTTTTATTGTTGTATTCTTATTTTTTCTGAATATTTTCAATCTACGGTTGGTTGAATCCACAAATGTGGAACCTGTGGAGACAAAACTGGATAGAGAGTGAAGCCAGGGTCCAGCTTCATTCTTTTGCATTCCTTTTGCGTGTTGATCCAGTACTGTTTGTTGAAAAGACTATTCTTTCTCCATTGAATGGCATTGGCGCCCTTGTCAAAAATTTTATGGTTGTCTTTTAACTTTTGACTTGGCTGCTTTACCAAATTCCCTTTTTAAAATTTTTTATTATGAAAATTTTCAAATGTATGGAGAAGTAGAAACAGGCTAGTATAATAAACACCCAACTCACATGGCATCTTGATTTAGTAATTAATATTTTGACAGATTTGCTTCATACACACATATATACATCTAAGTACCTTAACATTTCTGACAATAATGTTCCACACTCAAATACTTCAGTGTGTTTTCTTTAAGAATTAAGGAGATGTTTAATTCCAATACTATTAACACATGTAACAAAACTGTCAATAATTCTCAAATATCATCTAAAATATCTACTCCACACTCAAATTTTCCCTGTTACCTTACAAAATGGTATTTTTTAAGCTCTTTTATTGAAGCCAGAATCCAGTCAAAGACCATTGTATTTGGTTGTGATGTATCTTATATTATCTGGAATGGCAGACAACTCCACTTCCCTCCCTTCTCCCTAATGAATTTGACTTGTTAAACAGACAGCTATTTTATCCTGTAGCATTTCCTACCTTCTGAATTTGCCTCGTTGCATCTGGATGTCATTTACCTTATTTCTTTATCTTCTGTATTTCACATAACCTGGATGTTAGATTTAAAGGACTGATAAGATTCTAGTTAAATATATTTGGCAAGAATACTTTATAGATGTTGCTATGTATTTTATATTGCATCGGGGCATGTAAAGTCTGGTTGCCTCATTCTCAGTTTGCTGAAATTGAGCACTTGGCTAAGAAGCTGACAGCCTAATCATTCCTCTATGAAGTTTTTCATTGTTGTTTTGCTTTTCCCTTGAACAAGTAATATGTGGGTGGATATCAAGTAAAATCATTATTATTATTTTTTTGGTCCTCGAAGTATATCTCTTAAATTTGGCCAGTGGCAACTCTTTTAAGTTGATTCCTCTGTCCTTTTGTTACAGTCCCATTAGGATTTGAATGTTTCCTTGTATTTTAACACAAGATGGCTCAGGCTCCTTTTCATGACTTTCTTATCCCAGACCTGGAATCAGCCATTTCTGCCAGTGGACAATGGTGTTTACAGACCATAATCTGGATGCTAGGACTTTTCAGTTGATTCTTTCAGAAATTTCTCAAGAAATAATTGATAAATAATTGTAGTTTTAATTCCCCTTTACAAGTATCCGCAGTTTGCTTTTCTTTTTGTCTTTTAAATTTCTGAAATCATATTTCTTTAGTCCCTTATGCTGTTTCATACTTTTAATTGGTTGTGCATCTAGTGTTTAACCTCAAGTGTGAAGTGGGATTTCAGTGAGATAATGGTCTTTATTATGTTAATGGTGTATCCTATTCTTAGATTGCTAACATTTATGAAATTACCTCCTTTGAATTATCGAAGTCGTAAATTAATTAATAGGATTTCAGTATTCTGATGCATTTCTGAACCCTGGTCAGTTCATGGTGTATCATTCCTTTCTTCTACTGCTGATTTGCTGTGCTAGAATTTTACTTAGGATCATTTGTCCGGATGCCATGTTGCTTTGGAGAAACATCAGATCCCTGCCCTTATTCACCTGGACCATGTGACATGCCATTGCACTTCCAAGTGTCTGCCCTTGTAACTTCTAATTTCATATTTGAAACCACTGTTTCTTTGTCAAAGAAATCTTGGTACACATGGCATATCTTTTTACACAGCAGTGATGGAACAGTTACCTGATACACTTTTTTAATTCAAATTTTTATTTTAGAATGGCTTTTAATTTACAGAAAGTTTCCAAGAATAGTAGAGAATTCCTATATATTTCATACCCAGGGTCTCCTGTTGTAAACATCTTAAAATATACTGTAGTGTGTTTGTCACAGCTAGTGAATTAATATTGATACTGAATCAATATTGAATTTATTGTTATTAAAGTCCCTACTTGTTCAGATTTTCTTTTTTTTTTTTTTTCTAATACCTCTTTTCTGTTCAAGAATCCCATCCAGTTTACTACATTATGTTTAGTCATCATAACTTCTTAGGTTTCTCTTGGGTGTGATGTTTCTCAGACTTGTTTTTAATGACCTTAAGAGTTTTGAGAAGTACTAGTTGTATATTTTATAGAATGTCTTTCAACTTGTTTTGGGGAGAAAAACCCCAGAAATAAAAAATGCCATTCTCATCACATTATATCAAGAGTATAGGCTAATAAGATTATTTGTTTTGTTTGAGACAGGATCTCATTCTGTCATTTAGGCTGGAGTGCACTGGCACAATCATGGCTAACTGCAGCCTCAACCTTCCTAGGCTCTAGTTAGTGATCCTCCCACCTTCACCTTGCCAGTAGTTGGGACTGTAAGCACAAGTCACCACAGCCAGCTAATTTTTGTATTTTTTGTAGAGACGAGGTTTTGCCATGTTGCCAGGGCTGGTCTCGAACTCCTGGGCTCAGGTGAGCCTCCTACCTTACCCTTCCCAAGTGCTGGGATTACAGGCAGTGAGCCACTGCGCTGGCCGTGATTTGTCAGTGATGATGCTAATCTTGATCACCTGGCTGAGGTAGTATTTGTCCATTTTCTTCACCACAAAATTATACTTCCTCCCCGCCTTTCCATACCATACTCTTCAGAAGAAAGTTACTATGCAGAGCCCACACTTAAGGATCAGGAGGTATGCTCCACTTCTTTGAAGTGTCACATAAATTATTTACAATCCTCTTATATGGCAAATTTGTTCATTCTCCTGTATTTATTTAATCATTTATGTCAGTATGGACTCATGAACATTTATTTTATACTCTGTGTTATAATCTAATAAAAGGTTGTTTGTTTGCTCAAATTGTTTTGAGTTTAGCCATTGAGAACTTTTTCCACTGGCTCTTCTGTTCCTTTGCCATACCCCCATCATTTGTTTTTTTTAAGCACTTCAGAATGCTCTGGGCTCTTTCCCTGTCCCATTCCTAGAATCAGCATTTCTCCAAGGAACCCTGACTAATGTGCTTTTTTGATTTGTCTAGAAGATGACTGCTACCTCTTTGAGGTGCCTCCTGGGACCCTCAAAATATTAACTTTTGTACTCTGAGTAGCCTGTATTTTAAGGCAGTACATTCGAAGTACACTGCAAAAATGTGTTGAAAATCTCTGCAGTCATTTTTACGTTATATACTAGCAAATAATCTCTAATTTCTGGAATTTTCCATTTTCCTCAGTGATACTGCCGTTTGATTCGTAGTTGTCTTTCTTTGCTAGGTTTCAGTATCAGGGTTGTACCATCTTTTAAAAAAATTTTTTTAAGTATAATTTTATTTTTTGAGACAGGGCCTTGCCCTGTTGCCCAGGCTGGAATGCAGTGGCCCAGGCTGGAATGCAGTGGCACAGTCTTGGCTCACTGCAACCTCCACCTCCCTGAGTTCAAGTGATTCTCCTGCTTCAGCCTCCCAAGTAGCTGGGATTATAGTCATGCTGTACCATACCTGACTAATTTTTGTATTTTTAGTAGAGATAGGGTTTCACCATGTTGGCCAGGCTGGTCTCGAACTCCTGACCTCAAGTGATCTGCCCACCTTGGCCTCTCAAAGTTCTAGGATTACAGGCATGAGCCACTGCATCTGGCCTGTACCATCTTTTTGAAGTGAATTATGAAGCTTCCCAACCTTTATTTATTTTATAGAACAGTTGAAATATTACAACAATATACTTAAGTTCTTCAATTGAAGCTATTTTTAAATCACAGATAGTATATGTTTACTGTATAAAATTTCAAAAATCCCAATAACAGAAAAAAAGAACTGAAAGTTCAGCCGTAATGTCATTCCAGATTCATATTTTTAAGAACATATTAAATGTTACCTATTTTTCATAATAATGGTAACAACCACAACCAACAGTTGTTGAGCTCTGTTGTGTGTTGAAAAATCTCTGAACTGAGAGTCAGAAAACCTAGATCCTAATTCATGTTACTCACCTCACGTTTTGTGGGCCTGTCTTCAATCATAGAATTGAGATCTGATGTCCCTACTGGTTGTAAGTTTGCCTATTTTATTTCACACAAAAATAATCTCATTGCTTTATATGAAGGACGGCACCAGATCTCACTTCTTAAATCACACTTTTCCTCTTGTCCTCTGTGCCTCATGCTAGCCTGTGATGCCTTCATTGCTCCCTTGTACCCCTTCTGCTGACTTGTGTCTGCCCTGCTAGACTGTACTCCACCTGCTGGCTGTTGAGGCTCAGTGGCGGTGTCCTGGATGTGCCGTGTAGTTTAAAGGTAAACATAGGTTAAACAGATGGCCTAAAGCACATGCAGTCCAGCATGATTAAAGCAATATTGTGAAGGTAGACAACTGTTATAAACTATTATTGGACATACTCAAATTTTTAATTCACAAAAAATTTTGATAGTCATAAAAGTAGTTTAGGATTAAAAGAACATATTTATGTATAACTTCAAAAGTGTCTCTTTTATTAATCTCATTTCTGACAAAAATTCTGGAATTAAGTGTTCCTGAGGAAACTGAGTCTTGGGGAGATAAAATGATTCGTATGAGGTAACGTATTAAATGGCAAATCTACAAATCAAACCAATTCTTGTCTTATATGTAATACCAGCATTCTTTAACTAACCACATCATACTTGCATATAGAGAAAATATTTCACAAGTTTAGACATTTCCCAATTTATGTAGCTCTTTTTGTGTTAAAATATAGGCATTTAAATATGTGTGTGTGTGTGTGTGTGTGTGTGTGTGTGTATAACCAAAACCTCCTTTGATTTGAAATGTCAGCATTATTTTGGGGATAATGTTAATAGTATTATGTTGATTCTTTGAAATGTATCAATTGAAGGCAAAATATCTAAGTATTTTGAATTTCGATAAAAGACAGTGAATGCCACTCAGCCTTTGAAGTATGAGCCCAGGTTAAAGACTACGATGTTGCAGTGCCTTTGAGTGCTACCAGGTGGCGTGAGTGCACCACACAACTGTATCTGAAATATTTATGATTTTTGGCATAAACTCTGTATAGTTTCTGAACATTAAACTGTTAATGGAGTTTTAAATGAATGTGAATTTGAGCTTACATTACGTTGTTATAGTAATGATCGGCATTACTTCCTCTTTTTGGACCACTTCTTATATAAAAAGCTAGAATACTTAAGTTTTTGAAATTTTTAAATTCATTGTTAAGCATTATTATGATTTCATTGAAGGGTGTTTTAAAAGGCAAGATCAGGACATTCTCACTATCCTAATGTAAAAACTATTCATTTTTCTCTCCTTACTCCTTCTGTATACATGCATATATACATATATTTGTATATTCATAATCATAATAAAGGTATATTTTATTTTTTGTAAAAAATTCTTCATATTGTTTTTAGTCAGAGTATAAAATGGCTTATTTTACCTATCAAGTCAGTAACCTGGTAGTTGATACGTTCTCTTTCTAGAAAACTGGTGATTCACATTCACATTGTCTAACAACATATAAACATTTTATTGGATTGAGAGTTAAATATTCAGTATTCATACTACTTGAGTTCTTTTTTTTTTTTTTTTTTTTTTTTTTTTTTTTTTTTTGGACGGAGTCTCATGGCACGATCTGGGCCCACTGCAACCTCCGCCTTCTGGGTTCAAGAGATTCTCCTGCCTTTCCCTCCCAAAGCAGCTGGAACTACAGGCGCCCACCACCACACCCAGCTAATCTTTGTATTTTTAGTAGAGATGGGGTTTCACCATGTTGGCCAGGATGGTCTCAGATCTCTTGACCTCATGATCCACCCGCCTCAGCCTCCCAAAGAGCTGGGATTACAGGCATGAGGAGTTCTTTTTAAGACTGCATTTATATTTATCTATTTTGTCTAGTTCAAAAACGAAATACGAATACAAAAACTCAAAGTGCTTTAAAAAAACAATATATCCTCCCTTTTAAAAATTTATGTGTTTACTTAGCAAATATTTGTTGCATGCATTTTAAGAGTTAGACCAGTGCCAAGAACGAGATAGACATCATTCTTGCCCTCAAGGGTTTCAATTCAGTGGGGAAAAAAAATGGGAAAATAAATAGGCTGCTATACTATGAAGTCTTGAGGGAAGCGTAGGGTTATTGAAGCTACAGAAAACCAAATGGATTTCAAAATTCTATTTAGCTGTTTTTCTTCTTCAGATAGTTACAGCTCTTTTTTATTATTAATACTCTCCATGGAAGAATAATCTATCCCTTATTTAATTGAATTCTGGTGTCTAACCTAACCTATCTTCTTGTATCAAACATATTCATCTCTAGACACCTTTAGTCCATGCCCTTATTCTCTACAAATTAAAAAGTGTATTCATTTGGTGTAGCACTTCCCAGTATATGTCTAAGGAAGACTAGTGTTGTGAACTGTCCCTTGAAAAGTGGAATCTGAGGTGAAATAAATTTGAGAATCATTACATATCAACACTGCATTTTGAAATTTCAAGATGCTTATTAGCACATTATCTATTCTAAGAAATACTACCTTAAAAAAAAATTGACCTCAGCATTTCCTAAACATTTTCAACAGAAAGAGCCTTTTAAAAAAATTCTTAACCTATGGGACTAGTGTTAACATTTTGAGAAACATTGAACGAAATTTTTTCAAGTGTTTTGATCCTTCTCTGGTGCTGTATTCCAGCTTCCATGAGATGTCTGTAGCTTTTTTAAAAAGCTTGTTGCAGTTTTGCAGGTCTCATAATTGCATGGTAGAACTTGTTGTAATGATACAAGTCTCATAATTGCATGACAGAAATTTCTTAAAGCCCTTATGTTTTATCTATTTATTTCTATATTCCAACTTTACTAACACTAATTGAGTTTAATTCTATTAGTGCTGCTCATAAGCACCATAATTTCATTTATTTAGCCGACATGTCATTAGTTCTTCAGGGAAGGCTCTGATGGCCAGAACTTTCAAAGAACTTCAAACAGTATGTTCCCTTTCCCCCTAATTTTTTTTTTCCATGAGTAAGATCAGGGTTTATAATGTGTCCCAACGGCTTGCTCTATACAGCTCCTTTTTGGTGGATTTAATGTTAATAGGAATCACATTGCTACTTTTTTTTTCACTGTACAAAGTATATGAAATTATTTTTTCTAATAAGTTTTCTTATTTTTAAGATAAAGCTTTCCAGTTTGAATTTAGATGACCATGCAAAGAAGAAATTAATTAAACTCGTAGGAGAGCGATACTGCAAGACCACGGACGTGCTTACCATCAAAACAGATAGGTAAGGGGAAAAAAGTTCAGCCAACTAGTCACACGTGTTTCCTTATTGTCCTCTAGTTCCTTGGCAGTCCTTTTTAAAGAAATTATATTGAAGATGGGGGAGAGGATAGCCTTTTCTTACTAAGCTGAGTTCTCTCATTCATATTTTTAATATCCTCACACTAGCCTACTATTGCTGTGATCTTTATGCAGAGGCATGCTTAGCTAATTTAATGTTATTTTTAACCTTGATTTTAATATATCCATGTATATAAGACTCAAGAGAGATATCAGAAGAAAAAAGTGATTTGCTAGTGATTAATGCTTAAACAGGCTTTTACACATTCAAAGCATATAAAAATCTTATAGTTCAGAAATATTATTAATGATCTATGTGGAAATTGGTCAAGGCACATTTCTAAATAGTCAAAATTTTCAGAGCCAGGACAGATGCTTGTAAAGGCAGTATTAAATTTATAACATATGAATTTATAAATTGGGTCATTTTTATTTGAAGTAAAGAAAGGTTATTGGTGTTTTTACTAAATGCCTATTTTATTTTTAGAATTATACTTTAGCTATTTTTAATTTATGACAAAATATGAAAGACCCACTTTTAGAGATAAGTAGGTCGATCTGCTTTCTTCCTGCCTATCCCAGTTTGAAAGCATTCGGAGGTGTAAATATCGATTAGGTCTCAGGATTTGCATCGGTAGGAAGAAGGAGCCTGACACACATGCAGAGATTGCAACAGTGTGGAGGCAGAAAAAGCTTGGGACCATGGTTTGTTCATATGGGAGAAGGATTTGAAATACATTAGGAATAGTCCTTTTACTATCTTTAGATAATGTTGGCTTTTTTTAGTTCATACAACTTAAAAAGATGCCTTTAAAATGCTATCGTTTGAAATTCTGTGAGTACCCAACAATGTTGCCTTTTTGCCTTTTTTTTTTTTTTTTTTTTTTTTTAATTAACAGAACACTTCAGTTTCCAGGCATTTTTTTTTCTTTAGCTACTTTTACAAGTGTGAGTGTATGAATGTTTTATGGTTAACAACTATTTAGAGTAGAGGACTTAAATGTAAGTACAGAGTAAGCAGTACAGTTGAAGTTATTTGTCATATGATGGATTTCTTTGATATTTAAAGAAATTAGAAGTAATTGTATCTTTTTCTACATTATTTTATTATCCTTAAAGCTCAGTGTGTCATCTCATGTATGTAGAAGTTTTACCTAGTTGTATGTTATTAGTTCCATTTTCAATACAGCAGCAACAGCACAGCATTGTGTAGTGTAACTCATTTTTAAAAGAATCAGCTCTAGGAAAATCAAGATTAACATTTAGATTGGCATCTATCATCTTTCTGTAGCTACTTATTTTTATTTTTTATTTTTAAATTTTTTTAGAGATAGAGTCTCACTCTGTCACCTAGGCTGGAGGTCAATGGCACAGTCATAGCTCACTGAAGCCTTGAACTCCTGGGCTTATGCAGTCTCCTGCCTCAGTTTCCCAAGTAGCTAGGACTACAGGTGTGCACCCCCATGCCTGGCTAAGTTTTTACTTTTTGTAGAAACAGGGTTTTGCTGTGCTGACTAAGCTGGTCTCAAACTCTGCCCTCAAGCAACGCTCCCCCTTTGCCCTCTGGGATTACAATGAGCTACCATGCCTAGCCCTGTATCTACTTTTTAGGTGAGCTCATCAGATATGTTCATGCTATCTGGCAGATTGTTGGCACTGAGATGGTGAAGGGAACTTGTATTGGACACAATCATAGTAAAAGTAGTGGACCAGGTGCTGAGGCCGAGGCAGGTGGATCACCTGAGGTCGGGAGTTGGAGACCAGCCTGACCGGCATGGAGAAACTCTGTCTCTACTAAAAATAGAAAAATTAACCAGGTGTGGTGGCGCATGCCTGTAATCCCAGCCACTCTGGAGGTTGAGACAGGAGAATCACTTAAACCCAGCAGGTGGAGGTTGCGGTGAGCCCAGATGGCACCATTGCCCACCAGTCTGGGCAACAAGAGCGATACTCCATCTCAAAAGCAGTGTGGTGGGGGGAGTGTAAAGCTATTATTGTATACAATATAAGTCCATTACTAATGAAAACAAAGAGATACTTGAAATTTAGTTAAAATAACACCAGTATTTAGCTTCTTCAAGTAATGAGCTACAAAGAGTATTTTTATTCCAAAAACAGTTTTCCTAAAAGCAGAGAAGGAATACCTGAAAACATTATCTTCTGTATTTAGTAGGTTGTGTATTTTGCAAATCATTCTATATACTGAGTTTTTAGAATTTTGACTTCTCCTTCTTTCTCCTTAATAGGTGTCCTTTAAAGAGGCAGAATTATGATTATGCAATGTATCTACTAACAGTGTTATACCATGAGTCTTGGGTAAGTGTGTGTGCATAGTTAATGATTTCGTCAGTGTAATTTAGATGATGTTAACTTTTGAAAACATGCTGTGTGGCAAGTACTCAATTGAGTATTTTATGAATTGCTAAATAGTCTAAGTATTTATGAAATGTCATAGGTAGCTTCTACTGATTTTAAAAGTGAAGATCTTGAAATAGATTATTCAGTTCATCTCAGGACCTTGCTGAAATCATATTCCTAAAATGCCTTGAAACTTGAGAGTTTTTGACTTTGTTTTTTTGTTTGACTTTGGGTGGAAGTTGTCAGCTATAAAGAGAATAATAATTATCTGTATAATTTGAGAATTTACAATTCATCCTCTTTTTAAATAAACTGCAGAGCAGAACTTTATAGAAAGGTATTTTATGTTTATTGAAATTTTTAGTTAACATGTGACATTTTGTGTGAACATTTGACTCTTATACATTACGGACAACTAAGGCAATTAATTATAGCTTGAGTATTCCTTATCCGAAATGCTTGGGACCAGAAGTGTTTCAGATTTTAGATTTTTTCAGGTTTTGGAATATTTGCATATGTATGATGAGATATCTTGGGGATGGGACCCAAGTTTAAACAGGAAATTCACTTACGTTTCATATATACTTTTTACATATAGCCTAAAGGTAATTTTATACGATATTTTCAATAATTGTGTGCATGAAACAAAATTTGGACCGTACTCTATCACATGAGATTGGGTGCAAATTTTCCATTTGTGGTATCATATCAGTGTTCAAAAAGTTTTGGATTTTCAAGCATTTCAGATTTTGGATTTTCAGATTAGTAATGCTAAACCTGTGTTTAAATAATATTAAAAATGATCGAGTCTGAACTTACGGAGTTTTCATATAAGTATGTACATTTATAAGAAGATTTTGCTATGCTTGAGCAACAGCTCACCTGATTTGAAGTTGGTAGCCAGTATGTTTAGGTAACTCACAGTTTGAAATATTAATTTTTAAAGTGAAAATAATTTTAGGTATGCATTTAAATTAAACTTTTTTGTGCCTTACCCAACACGGGGGACTCAATAGCATTTCATACTAGGAAAATTCAAAGTAATAAAGATAGCTGAAGAAGGGGGTCATGCTCTTTAGAAAGGACTTCATATGTCAGTGTCTATAGAAACAGTGAAGAAAGGGAAAACGAAGTACAGAAAAATCTAAAACATAAAAGATTTCATGTGAAAGAGGACTTACATTTGTTTTTAATGACTTAGAGATACAACAAGATAGAAACAATAGTAAGAGACAGACTTCAATTCAGTGAGAACTTTTTTTTGTTTGTTTGTTTTTTTTTGAGACAGTCTCACTCTCTCATCCGGGTTGGAGTGCAGTGGCACCACCTCAGCTCACTGCAGCTTCCACTTTCTGGGTTCATGGGGTTACAGACGTGTGCCATAACACCCAGCTCTTTTTTTTTTTTTTTTTTTGTATTTTTAGTAAAGGATTTCACCATGCTGCCCAGGCTGGTCTCAAACTCATGGCCTCGAGTGATCTTCCTGCCTCAGACTCCCAAAGGAGAACTTAAAAAAAAAAAAAAAAAATGGGTCTCACTCCGTCGCCCAAATCTGAGTGCAGTGATGCAATCCTGGCTCACGTCAACCTCCACCTCCCAGGCTCAAGCCATTCTGCCTCAGCCTCCCAAGTAGCTGGGATTACAGGCATGCACCACTACCGCCTGGCTAATTTTTGCGTTTGTAGTGGAGACAAGAGTTCGCCATGTTGGCCAGGCTGGTCTTGAACTCCTGACTTCAGGTGATCCACCCTAGTTGGCCTCCCAAAATTCTGGGATTACAGGCGTGAGCTACCACGCCCAGCCCTCCCAAAGGGAAACTTTCTGCAAGAGCCATCAGAAGATGCAGTGGACTACTTTGATAGGTAGAAAATGTTCCATCCAGTACTCACCTAGTGAAGATGGGCAAAAAAAAAAACCAAAACAAACAAAAAAACCATATTCCTTGAATAGGTAGTTAAATCCTATGGCCTTTGGAACCTCCTTTCAGCCCTGAGTTACTGTGATTCTGTGAATACATGCTGCTGTTTTCTAAATTTTTATGGCTTTTCCTTTATATTAAGATAAAAGAGTTTTAACACAAGAGGATGAATGGAAAGTGAAAGAAAAAAATTTTGTTGTGAGATTAGTAAAAGACAAAAAGTAGCTGGTAAGCTCTTTTCCTCTTTATGGTTATTTCTATTATCACAATTTATCTGGATTTTCTAGTTCCTGGCTTCAGGAGCAACTTCAGAATAGCAGTTAATCTCTGTTTCCTGCACAATTGATTTTAGGAATGTCGTTGGCTTAAGATAATTAAGTTTCCTTTTGAACCAGCAACACAGCTGAATTAGCTGCAGCTTTATGGCTGCTGCTGAAAGAGTTAATAATGAACAAGAAATACACCCAGTTTTGACTCTTTTTTTGCCAGCATCTTATAAAATGAATTTGCCCAGAAGGAAATGATAGGTATAAATTCAATGGAAGTTGATTTATGGGACTCTTTCTGTGGTTCTGTGACATAGAATCCAAACAGGGTTGCATTCTGGATTCACACAGAAGCCTTTGATCTTTAATACTAATTACTTTGATGCCAGAATAAGTAGCCACATACAACTGTCCCAACAGGTATACTTGAAGACTTCCTATATTAACATTGGTTCTTGGTCCTTTCTAAACAAGTACCATCAGTGAAGAAGCTTTTGAATACAGATGAGCGATGAGATTTTGTGGAGCTGCTACAACAGAATTTTTATTGAATTGAAATATATTTTCTGTCACCAACATGGAATTCATACTTGAAATTGATGTTATCACCTGTTATTTAATCAAATAGCCTCCTTTTAATCCATTGCTTGATTTTGTATAAGCTAGCTTCTGAGCATTTAATACATGAATATATACTTCTCTTGTTTTTTTTGTTTGTTTGATTGTTTTTTGTTTTTTTGTTAGAGAGAGGGTCTTGCTTTGTTGCCCAGGCCGGAGTGCAGTGGTACGATCATGGCTAACTGCAGCCTCGGCCTCCTGGGTTCAAGTGACCCTTCCATCTCAGCGTCCTCAATAGCTGGGACTACAGGTGCATGCCACCACGCCCAGCTAATTTTTGTATTTTTTTGTAGAGACAGGATTTTACTGTGTTGCTCAGGTTGGTCTTGAATTCCTTGGCTGAAGCAATCCACCCTCCTTGCCTCCCAAAGTGTTGTGATTACAGACATGAGCCACTGCACCCTGCCTTCCCTTGACTTTTTAAGCTTCCCCTCAAGCTTACTTCAAGTAACACTGAGGGGAAAGTAGCTGGTACTTTTATGTAGCTTGTAGTACTGAAATTCCTCTGGAGAAGTGATCATCTAGACTCCAGTAGAAGGATATAATTGTTGTATACTATTCAAAACAATTCAATTATAGAAGTGTCAAAGTAGACTTCAGTAAGCATAGACATCACAAAGCATAAGCTTCAGGCATAAAAGCTTAATAATGCCTCAAAAAACAATTATTTCAGTGCTGGGAGGGTGCTAAGAGACACATATTCACTGGACCATTCATTTATCCTTCAGCAGTTTAAAGAAGCAAGGAGGCCAGGCACGGTGGCTCACACCTGTAATCTCAGCACTTTTGGGAGGCCGAGGCGGGCGGATTGCCCAACTCAGGAGTTCAAGACCAGCCTGGGCATCATGATGAAACTCTGTCTCTACCAAAAATACAAAAAATTAGCCAGGCATGGTGGTGGGCACCCGTAGTCCCAGCTACTCGAGAGGTTGAGGTACGAGAATTGCTTGAACCCAGGAGTTGGAGGTTGCAGTGAGCCGAGATCGCACCATGGCGCTCCAGTGTGGGCAACAGAGCAAGACGTTGTTTGTTCTTTTTTGCACTGAACAACTGTTTAGTTCTTGTGTACAAGATATAGTACTAGGTGCCACTACCAAAATGAATGACCTTCTGCCTCAGGTGCCTTGATTTCTGGAGGGAAACTGTTGGTTATAGTAATAGTCTGTTGAGCTTAATGGAAGTAGGAACATATTGCTGTGAGAGGCACAGACAAGGGTTAACTGTCCCTGAAAACTTCACAGGAATGCTGATAGGTTTTAGAAAATGAATAGGAGTATGCAGTACAGAGTGAGTGAAGTACTTTCTAGGCCTTGTGGGTTTAAAGAACATGCATAAGTTTGGCGTAGCCAGGGTATAGGCCAAGAAAGGAGGTGAGGCTAGCAGTAAGTCAGAGACAGGCTGTGAAGCTTGTCATGGTGCTCATTTGCAAAATGTTGATTTGTAACCAGAGGGCAATATTGAGCTGATACAGTGTTTTACTAGTTATTTGAAAAAGTACTTCTCACTGTTTTTGTTTTATTTGATTTTTTGCGGGGGGGCTTTTCTGTGTTTATGTGTTTTACTAGATAATTTTAGAAGTTTATTTTTTCTTTGGAGACTGAGTTTTGCTTCATCGTCCGAGTTGGAGTACAGTAGTAGCACAATCATAGTTAATTGCATGCAGCCTCTACCTCCCAGGCTCAAATGATCCTCTCACCTCAGCCTCCCTAGTAGCTGGGACCACAGGCAAGCAAATGTCACCATGTAGTGCTAACTTTTTTATTTTTTTATGGAGATGAAGTCTGGCTATGTTGACTACACTGGTTCTCGAACTCCTGGGCTCAGGTGATCCTCCTGCCTCTGCTTCCCAAACTGCTGGAATTACAGGTATGAGCTACTGCACCTAGCCTCCTCTCGCTGTTTCACTGTTCATGAAAGAGTAAACTATCCTGTGTCATATGTCAAGTGCACTTTCATTAAAAATGGCAAATATTGGCTGGGCACAGTGGCTCACGCCTGTAATCCCAGCACTTTGGGAGGCTGAGGCGGGTGGATCATCTCAGCTCAGGAGTTTGAGACCAGCCTGGCCAACATGGTGAACCCTGTCTCTACTATAAATACAAAAATTAGTCAGGTGTGGTGGTGGGCACCTATAATCTCAGCTACTTGAGAGGCTGAGGCAGGAGAATGACTTGAACCCAGGAGGCCGAGGTTGTAGTGAGCTGAGATTGTGCCACTGCACTCCAGCCTGGGAAACAAGACCAAAACTCTGTCTCAAAATAAATAAAATAAAAATGGCAAATGTTTATTGTCTATTTGCTTGGGGTTGCTAGATATGAAGGTTAATAAATTGTGGGAAAACCATCGTTTCCAGTTGAAGAACACTAGTGGGAGCGAGGAGGTTTAATAATAAATATTTAAAAAGTATTAATATTGTCTTAGTTTGAGCTGTTATAACAAATTACCATAGATTGAGTGGCTTAAACAACAGAAATGTATTTTTCACAGTTCTAGAGGCTGGGGAGTTGATCAGGGTGCCAGCATGGTTCGATTAGGGTAAGGGCCCTCCTAGTTTGCAGATGGCTGTCATCTTACTGTGTTCTCACTTGGTGGAGAACAGAGAGAGAGGAAGGAAGTTCTTTCCTGTCTCCATCATATTGAGGGTTGGGATTCCAATATCTGAATTTGTTAGGGGGACACAAACACTTGGTCTGTAGTGAGGGTTGTATAATTTGCTATTTCATTTATAATTCTTTTCTTCTTATTTATTTCTTGTATATCTTTCAAGACCTTGACCTGCTTTGAGGCTGTTATTCTTTGTCTGACTCCTGCTTTGTATAGATAGCAAGTTATTATGTCTTATTTTCTGTGCTGGTCCCTAGAACACCTGACTGCAGCTAGTTGTCTTAGTCACTGATTGTTCCATTTATGTTTTGTTTTTCTAACTTTAGGACCTCATTAGCAGGGTTCTGACCTATTGTTCTTTGTACTTCAAAGTGTCTAGGTCAGTGCCAGGTAAGAATACTAAATGCTGAATAACAGCTATTGAGGCTGGGCATGGTGGCTCATGCCTGTAATCCCAGCAGTTTGGGAGGCTGAAGCAGGCGGATCATTTGAGGCTTGGAGTTTGAGACCAGCCTGGCCAACACAGCAAAATCCCATCTCTACTAAAAATACCAAAAAAATGTTGGCCAGGCGTGGTGGCTCATGCCTGTAGTTCTAGCTGCTCAGGATGCTGAGGGACAAGAATCTCGTGAGCCCAGGAGGTGGAGGCTGCAGTGAACTGAGATCACACCACTGAACTCCAGCCTGGGCAACAAAGTGAGACTCCATCTCAAAAACAAAAAACAAATAACAGCTATGGAAACATTGCCTATTCTTCTGAATTTCCATAAATAGACTTTTGAAGTAGGTTTTCAACTCTACATATATTGCCAAAAAAAATTTACAACAGTTTGAGATAATTTGCATGAATGTATGATTTGGATTATGTGTTTATAAGGTTTTTCATTTGATTTTTTAAAAGTATTTTTAAAAGTATTCAAATTCTACATTAATTTGTAAGTTCTCTGCAAATACTTGCTTCTGTGAGTTTAGTTCATGATGCAAATTTACAGTTGACAATGTTAATAGAATCTATATACTAAAATTGGCTCCTCCTGGCAAGATTCATCTCTTTAACATGAAATGTATGTTTTTATTTTACACTTTATGCATAAACTTACTAATGTTATGGTGTTGATTAAAGAAAAGCAACTGACCAGGCATAGTGGCTCTCCATGCTTGTAATCCTGGCACTTTGGGAGGCTGAGGTGGGCGGTTCATGAGGTCAGGAGATTGAGACCATCCTGGCTAATACAATGAAACCCCGTCTCTACTAAAAATACAAAAAATTAGCCGGGCATGGTGGCACGCGCTTGTAGCCTACTTACTCAGAAAACTGAGGCAGGAGAATCGCTTGAACCCAGGAGGTAGAGGTTGCAGTGAGCCAAGATCATGCCGCTGCACTCCAGCCTGGGCACAGAGGGAGACTGAAAAAGAAAAAAGAAAAACAATAACTACACATATGCATTGAACACCCATGAGTCTGAGCATTAGTGGTTGACCAGTAATGGTAAAGAGTGACTACATGCCACAGTTTTACTTGATTTCAAACAAATACAACTGGCCTTTGTTCTAAAAAGTGATGTTGCTCTGAGAGTTAACTGGGTCTCTGTCTCTGACTTTCTGACTTTAACTGTGTTGCTTCAATTATCACCTTGCATTAACACAAAAAGGACACCAAAAAGGGGGTGAAATAGTTGTTCCATTTCCCCTGCAAAACTCAGAGTGAGGCAGGGTCTTACTTGGTTGACCAGGCTAGAGTGCAGTGGTGTTATTTTGGCCCACTGCAGCCTCTGCCTCCCAGGCTCAAGTGATCCTCCCGCCTTAGCCTCCCAAGTAGGACTACAGGCATGCCACCATGCCCAGCATGTTCCATCTTTTAAAAGTGCTTCAAAATTGTTTGTCTTTTTTTTTTCTTTTCTTTCTTTTTTTTTTTTTTTTAAAACACAAAGCATTTAGTGGAGCCATCCATTTAAAATTAGGGCTAACTTTGAAGATCAGGAATCAAACAGCTTATCTTATTATAGCCTTTTTATTTTATATTACTGAGAAATTAAGATTTAGAGGAAAGGTCAGGTACTTTGCCCAAGGTTACAGAGCTTTTTAGTGGAGGACCTCAGACCTGGACTGCAGCTTCAGCATTTCATATTTTTTCCATGGTATCATATTATTTAGTTTTATTCAACTTTGACTTTCAAAATGTTATGAAATAAGAGATCAAATCAAATCTGACTTTAACTGCTATTTACTCTCTTTTCAGATTGAACAGTTGACTAATTAAAAATTCATCTCCATAACCTGTTTTCAGCTGGGGGTTTTATCAGTGCCACTTGGGAAGCTTTTAAAACTACAGATGCCTGGGCCCTGCAGAATCAGAAACGCTAGCTGTGAGACCCAGGTGTATGCACTTTTAAAAGCTCCACAGGTGATTCTGGTGCTGAGCCCTGACTGTGAACAATTTCTCCAGTCTTCTAGTGTTGTAAATAAGGAAGATTATTAGCCGGGCGCGGTGGCTTAAGCCTGTAATCCCAGCACTTTGGGAGGCTGAAGCGGGTGGATCACGAGGTCAAGAGATCGAGACCATCCTGGTCAACATGGTGAAACCCCGTCTCTACTAAAAATACAAAAAATTAGCTGGGCATGGTGGCGCATGCCTATAATCCCAGCGACTCAGGAGGGGCAGGAGAATTGCCTGAACCCGGGAGGCGGAGGTTGCGGTGAGCCGAGATCGTGCCA
This sequence comes from Sapajus apella, assembly GCF_009761245.1. Lineage (NCBI taxonomy): Eukaryota > Metazoa > Chordata > Mammalia > Primates > Cebidae > Sapajus > Sapajus apella. The sequence continues at coordinate 1,513,642 of NW_022436942.1, read as the reverse complement.
TTGCACTCCAGCCTGGGTAACAAGAGCAAAAACTCCATCTCAAAAAAAAAAAAAAAAAAAAAAAAAAAGATTATTAGATCAGCTTGGCTTTTTTCAGGCAGTTTTGTACATGTAAATTTGAGTATCCCTAATTTGAAAATCTGGTATCTGAAATGCTCCAAAATCTGCAACTTTTTGAGCACCAACATGATGCTCAAAAGAGCATTTCACATTTCAGATTAGGAATACTCAACCAGTCAGTATAATGCAAATATTCTAAAATCCTTTAAAAAACTGAAATTGGAAACACTTCTGGTCCTAAGCATTTTGGATAAGGGATACTCAACCTATGTCTAATATCAGAGCTTGCGGGCAAGGAGTGGTAATTAGAATGAAAGGGGCAGGTAAAAAAATGGAGGGATTTTTCTGTTGTACATAAATAGGAATTTAGACTTGATGTGATAGACAAGAGGCGGTGTTCTAGATTCTTGAGTGGGATGGTGCTACACAGGTGACAAACTCATACCTCTGCCTTAAGGCAGGACTTCGTTTTATTGTATACTTAAAAGACCTTTAAGAAAAGCTCACGTTCTTCTTCCCGCACCCAGTGACTGAAGTCATAAATTTGAGAGTTACACTGTTTTCTTCCTTCTCTCCTGATGCTAATAAGTTACCAAGTCTTTCAGTTTTTGCTTTTAAATATTGGTTAAAACAGTTCCCCCTCTTTATCCGTACCACTACACTCTAGTAAGTTCTCATCATCATTTACCTGAAAAGTACAATAGGCTTCTAATTTATTTCCCCGTCTCATCTGCCTTCTATATTACTGTTAGAGTAATTGTTCAAAAAACAAATCTCTTGTACCATATTCCTTTACAGAATCCTTCAGTGGTTTCCCATTACTTAGGATAAAGTCTGGACTCTTTAGCATGTCATTCACAGCAATTTGCCACCTCATTGCCAGCACTCAGGAAATATATGTTATATAGCCTATACCTTAGCCATAATGAAGATAATATGTTCTTTCATAACTTTGCATATGTTACTCTCTTTTATGCTTATAATTCTTTTTTCAAATTGATCAGCCTTGCAAATTCACATGAATCTTTTAATACACATCAAATGTAACCTCTCTGTTTCCTGCCCATTCCCTTTTCCCTCCTCCAGTTAGCATTCCTTTTATTACTTTTCTGGTAATTGCCTGTATACAAGTCTGCTCACCCCATTAGACTGTGAGATCACTGAGGACAAGTACTGTATATTCATTCATCCTTGTATTTCCAGCATCTAGTACAGTGTCTGGCAAATTTACATTCAGCAAATTTTTAAAAAAACCGATCTAAATTAATTCCTTGACATAGTTAAAAATTTGGCTTTGGTAGCTGAAAGAATTGATAGTAATTCCTTTTTCACTTTTTATGAATATTTGCCTCTTCAAATTTTTTATGATTTTCAAATTGCTTGGGATTTTTATAAATGGTTAAACTGTTTTCTCTCATACAGCACAAGGCCTTACTTGTAATCATGAGAAGTGGAATATTACTATGATTCATGTCCTAGGCATAGAGAGTTGTAAATAAGAAGGTAGGAGGTGACAGGCTGTGTGTTCAGTGGAGCAGATATTTCTTTGCCTTCTGTTATATCAGAATTTAACTGACTCTTGCATGAATTAGCTATTATGTTTTTCTTTATATTAAATTCATACTTAAAATGAAAAAAAGATGATAGGTTCAAATTATGTTACATTTTTTGTTAATCTTTTTATCGTACCTCGAGGTTCCTTAGAACATGCTGTTCTAACATTCACAAGCAGTATGGTTTTGGGCAAATTATTCAGTTGTTCTGGGCTTTAGCTTCCTGATCTGTAAAACAGATGATGATAATACTAACTGCTAGGTTTGTTGTGAGAATTAAATGAGTTGATACATGTAAGGCAGTTAGAATAGTGCCTGGCATGTAGTGAGTATTCCAACAGCTGTTCAGCCCCAGCCCATGCCACTTCCTTCTCATTGGCCTTCATTTATTTCCTCAATTGTGTTAAGCCCTTTCCGGCTTCAAGGCCTTTGTGGATGCATCTCCTCTACTGGGATCACAATATTCATCTGACTGGCTCACGTCGACTTCAAGTCTCTCATTAGACTGAACGTTCCTGGAGAACACTGTGCCTGGCAGAGTAGTTGTGCAATAAATATTTATTGAATTAATGAAAAAATGAATAATCGAGCCAACTGGAAAAGAGAACAGGATCAAATGGAATGGAAAGTTGCTTCTTCAGGGGTTGGGGTCAGGGCAGATTCTCTTACTGCAGGCAGTAAGGAAAAGAAAAGGTGTGTGTATTATATATACTTATAAATTAAATGGTGAAATTATAAATATTTAATGGTGAAAGCATTCAAGTAGGAGTTGACAAATTAATTCTTTGCCTAAGTTATGATCAATTTGAGTTTAAAATGGTATTTTTAATTGCCCCCAGTTATTTTAATATGCTGTTGTTTGTGCTTTAAAATTAATATATTCCAACCACCCTTCAATAAAAGAAACTTTTTTTTGTATGACAGGGTCTGACCCTGTCGCCCAGCCTGGAGTGCAGTTTTATTATTTTTTCTGTTATTCTTTTTATCATGCCTCGAGGTTCCTTAGAACATGTTGTTCTAACACTAACAAGCAGTGTGGTTTTGGACAAATTATTCAATTGCTGGGCTTCAGCTTCCTGATCTGTAAAACAGATGATAATGGTACTAACTCCAGGTTTGTTGTGAGAATTAAATGAGTTAATACATGTAAGGCACTTAGAATAGTGCCTGGCAAGTAGTGAGTATTCCTACATGTAGCCTGTAGTGATCTCAGCTCACAGCAACCTCTGCCTCCCAGGCTCATACAATCCTTCCACCTACACCTTTTAACTAAAAAGGAAACTCTGGAACAACTAAGGACTTCAATGCTGGATGTGGTTTTAGAAGTTAAAAATTTGATAGTAGGAGCCAGGCATGGTGGTACCTGTCTCTAATCCCACCTGCTTGAGAGGTGAGGTTGGAGAATCACTTGAGCCCAGGAGTTCAAGGCCAGCCTGGGCAACGTAGTAAGACTCCACTTCTTTTAAAAGCAATTGATAGTGAACTGTAAGTCAGGGTACAAAATTGTAAATAAAATATAATCATAGCAGGGTTTTTAAAAAATGGATTTAAGATATACACCAAGTGTTACCAGTGTTGATGGGCCGTCTTTGGGTAACAGAATTATAGATGATTGTTTTTTCTTCTACTTTTTAGTGATTGCCATCTCTTCTATGAAGGTGTATTTAAAATTGCAACCTGCTGATATCGTATCAGAATTCAATTCTGGGTTATTATCCCATTAGTATTAACCTCCTATTTTTAATATGACACTGAACTTTTGCCAGAAGACCCTGAAGTTAAAGAAAAGTGTTAAGGAAACTGTTACCCAAAAAAACCATTTTAAGTCACATATATATAAACATTTTATTTCAAAATTGTTATTTTTAAGTATAACATCTTGGAAACATACTCCTTATTTGCAAATAGTATGGAGTCGGTGACAAAGATATAAAGACCTCTTGTTTCTGTATATTTTATCTAATTATATAAATATCACTATATGATTTTGTGAGTGGGAATAATATGGTGAAACATTTGGACAGTTGTGTGTCTATTTATATTTAAAGTTTTAGTTTACTGCTTCATAGTGGTGGTAGAGTACATGTCATGTACACTTTGAAGCCATTGTCCAGGTTTGTGGAAACCCTTACTCCCAATACTCCTCCCCAAACCCTTGGCATAGGTACATAGGTTTTAGAGATAGGGAGATGTTGGTTTGAAACCCACTCCTCTTTGAAGGTGTATTATTAACAACAACATTTATGTAATGTTTACTGTGAGCCAGGTCCTCTAAGTATGTGGATATTCCTTACCACTTTAAATCTTCAGAACAGCCCTGTGAAGTCAGTTCTTACAGGGATGCAAGTTCAGGGAACTCACCTATTACAGTAGTAAATGATGAAAGTTGGGATTTAAACTGAGGCCTGGGAAATACCAAAGTCCATGGTAAATATCATCTTATACTAACTTCCTGGATGACCTTGAGCAAAACTTAGCTGTCTCGGCCATGCATCTGTAATTTTGAAACCCAAGAAGCTTTAGAAATTGTTAGTCTTTCCATAACTTATTTGGTGGCAAACGTGACCTGTATAGATGAGAGGCTATTTATATTTTTTGTTCATTCCATTTAATGTATTCATATACGTTGCATTAAAAATTATGTGTTGGGGCAGGGCGTGGTGGCTCAAGCCTGTAATCCCAGCACTTAGGGAGGCCGAGGCGGGTGGATCACGAGGTCAAGAGATCGAGACCATCCTGGTCAACATGGTGAAACCCCGTCTCTATTAAAAATACAAAAAATTAGCTGGGCATGGTGGTGCGTGCCTGTAATCCCAGCTACTCAGGAAGCTGAGGCAGGAGAATTGCCTGAACCCAGGAGGCGGAGGTTGCGGTGAGCCGAGATCGCGCCATTGCACTCCAGCCTGGGTAACATGAGTGAAACTCCGTCTCAAAAAAAAAAAAAAAAAAATTATGTGTTGGATTAGGTGGTGCTGCTATAGGCCCCCCTCTTAAAGGTGCTAAAAAATATATGATATATGCACCACATTCACTTTCTAAAATACAGAAAGTTCTGAAATCTGAAATTCCCCAATAGATTGTAGTCCTCTGTTTTGCTTCCATAGTACTCAGTTTTCTTATCTATGTAATTCTTAAAATCTATCCCAGTGAATCTTAACAAGAATTATATGTAATAGTATACGTAAGCATTTGAAGGATTCAAAGGAGAATTTCTTCTCCTAAGCCTCTTCCTTTTGCCTTGGTGATCTGAGCAGGGTTTGCCAATCGGTGTCATCCCCAGTGGCCTGTTTGTGATTCCTGGGGCTCCTCTGTACCCCTTGAGGAACACATCTCCAGTGCTTTCTTTTCACAGGCACTTGTAGTGGGGATGGGGGTGGGAGGGTGGCACAGGTGGAAACCTTACCTGCTTCTTGGTGCCCACTCAGCTCTGCAGAGCTTTGGAACTGTTTACTCAAGCTGGGATCTCTTTGAAGGGAATTTTCCAGTGGTAAAATATTATTTCTGACAGTCTCACAAATATACTTATCTTTTAATATTTTGCCACCTCTAAAAGTTGTTACTCAGAATAGTAGATGATTCCATAGCAGCCTGTAGCTCAGAATATTGTTATGTGTTAATTTGGAAAAAATGTGACTGGTATTCAGCACTTCTTTGAACCAGTGTATATTACTTATTAGCTGTGTTGCTTGATTTTTCACAGACTGTTACATGTCCATTTAAATCGTGAATCTGAATTGTGCTGTGTTACTATAAAGCCTACCAGTATTCCCTAGAATAGCATGGTAATAATTTTTGTAAGAAGTAGTAGTAACAAAACATTGTTCACATTATGGGAAGAGAAAGATAGTAACAAAATAAAATTCCAGGATAGGCTGGGTGTGGTGTCTCATGCCTGTAATCCCTCCACTTTGGGAAGCCAAGGCAGGCAGATCATTTGAGACCAGCCTGGAAAACATGGTGGTGAAACCCCATCTCTACTAAAAATACAAAAATTAGCTGGTCGTGGTGGCAGGTACCTGTAATTCCAGCTACTGAGGAGGCTAAGGCAGGAGAATCCTTTGAATCTGGCAGGTAGAGCTGTGAGCAGCTTGCAGTGAGCTGAGATTGTGCCACTGTACTCCAGCCTGGGCAACAGAGTAAGACTCTGTCTCAAAAAAAAGAAAAAAAAATTCCAGGATATATGAAGTTATTATGACTAAAAACCATGTATTACGTACATCATATTTTTAATTTTGTTATAATAATTAATCTTCCTTGTCATCCCACAAGCATATTACAGAGATAAATACAGTCTCCTCTCAGCTCTCAATATTTTTAATAACGAGCTCCTTGGTACTAAAGAAGTTGAAGATTACAACTCAGAAATGCAAAATGTTGGGCCAGGCACAGCCACTCACCCCTGTAACCCAGCGCTTTGAGAGGCAGCGGCAGAATAAGCACTTGAGCTCAGGAGTTTGAGACCAGGCTGGGCAACATGGCAAAACCCCATCTCTACAGAAAACACAAAAATTAGCCGGGCATGGTGGTGGGCACCTGTAGTCCCAGCTACTCAGGAGCCTCAGGTAGGAGGATTACCTGAGACTGTGAGGTTGAGGCTGCTGTGAGCTGTGATTGCGCCACTGCACTCCAGCCTGGGTGACAGAGTAAGACCCATCTCAAGAAAAAAAAAAAAAAGAAGAAGAAGAAGAAGAAAAGGGAAATGTTGATGTATTCGGGCTTAGAGAATAGCTGCAAAAAATGATTTTCTATATCTGCTGGAGAACAGCGTGTCTTTGTAAGTAAAGTTTGCAAGGCAGGCAGATTGTGATTTTGTGGATAGAGTTAGCGAGTGGTAGCAGAGCTGGAGAGACCAGTGTTCCCGTGACTGAGTGCAGTCGGCTAACAGTGCTGGGTTCAGGGGCCAAAGTCTGCAGACAAGGCGTTGGCCCTCTCCACATTTCGCAAACTTCACTTCTCTTAAAAAGGAAAAAAACAAAGAAACTTGATGTTTCTCAGAGTTCAGAACTCATTTTTTTGTTTTGTTTTGTCTCAGAAAACTGAAGAATGGGAAAAAAGTAAGACTGAAGCAGACATGGAAGAGTATATATGGGAAAATAGCTCATCAGAAAGAAATATTCTGGAAACACTTCTCCAGATTAACGCTGCTGAGAAAAATACGGAAGTAAATAAAGAAGAGCTCCTCGGTACTAAGGAAGTTGAAGAGTACAAAAAGTCTGTTGTTTGTCTTAAAAATGAAGGGGAAAATGAAAATTCTGTTTCTCAGTACAAAGAATCTGTGAAGAGACTATTACATTTGATATGAATTATGGAGTACAAAAATCTGCTTGATTTATTAATTTTATGATCTATGTAGTCAGTATCTAATTTGATATAAAATTGAAAATGTTTTAAAAAATTACTGTTTTTCATCAGAGTTAAAATTATTTCCCTTATACTAATGCTCAATGGCAATGATTACTCCAGAGTTTTCTTACTTTTACACTGGGGCAATAGACTAGGAGATCTCTGATTTCTTCTTGGTCTAAAGTGTTTTGATTTCATTTCTATGTAACAGCTTTGGTATTCGTGTATATACATGCATTTAATTGTTATTTTGTCACTTTCCCCATGTCTCTCCCCACAAGCTGGCATTCAGTAGTTGCTTTTGAGTAATGGTTTTGGTTATCTGGGAAGGTAGGCCCAGAACCCAATTTCTTTACTTGCAGTTCCAGGCTCTGTTCACATGACTGCTATCTAGCTGATGCATTTGTCACAGTTGTCAATTCTGGTTAGAAACAGGTCCTCAGGCTGGGCGCGGTGGCTCAAGCCTGTAATCCCAGCACTTTGGGAGGCCGAGGCGGGTGGATCACGAGGTCAAGAGATCGAGACCATCCTGGTCAACATGGTGAAACCCCGTCTCTACTAAAACTACAAAAAATTAGCTGGGCATGGTGGCGCGTGCCTGTAGTCCCAGCTACTCAGGAGGCTGAGGCAGGAGAATTGCCTGAACCCAGGAGGCGGAGGTTGCGGTGAGCCGAGATCGCGCCATTGCACTCCAGCCTGGGTAACAAGAGCAAAACTCCCTCTCCCAAAAAAAAAAAAAAAAAAAAAGAAACAGGTCCTCAGGAGTATTTTCTAAAAAGACATGTTGACTCAACTTTGTTTAGCATCCTACTTTCTGTATTGTGGGGCTCATTTTGCCAGGCCCAAGCTACCAGAAAAATAGAAGTGGAGATTACCTGGTATGTATCCGGCTGGGTGCCCCACTTAGAGCTGCCAAAGCTCAGGAAAAAGATGAGGCATAAGGACCTTGAATTTAATTGGAGTAAGTGACAAAATAAGAACTACCCTGGGAAACATTCCATTCAATTTAGCTGTCAATTCAGTATTTTTAAGTACATCTGTAAGCTGTTTCTTACCACTTCTGTGGTTGTATCTAATTTAAGTGATTAAATTCAAAATAAGTGATTAATTTAAAATTAAAATAAAGGAATTACTGAGTTTATTTGCCTAATAGACTTGTTTTGCCTGACAGAATTAGAGAGTATAAATGAAAGCCAAAATGAATTTTACAGCAATTTCCTAAACCATTCGTATGAATTGAAGGTATGATTTGGTGTGAGTGACACAAGGAGTCTGCAGGTTATGAAGGACAATATGGTCGAGTACAAAAGGGGGAGAAAGAGGCATGTCATGCCCCACTGGATGGAAACAGTGGATGAAAAGCAGTATAGATAAAACCCAAATTTTAGATCATATCTAGAGCATACTTCAAGAAACATATCAGTACATTTAGAGACTCATATGGAGTTAAGAAAAACTCAGATTCCTAACAGTATTGAAGAAGGAAACATTTTGAAGAGTTGAAGCTGAGAAGAGATGATCATTTGGGAACATGTAAAGGAGTGGTAGCTTAGGGTGGTTCATCCTATGTAATAACACAGTGCAGATGAAAGCAGAGGAGGATGTGCAATAAAGAATTTGACCTTACCTAGAGATCTGGTCTTTGCCCTGGTCTTCTGGGATGTAATCTGTATCATACCTGATAGGACTGTCTTTGTTTAGCTGGGTAGCTGGCCCCAAAAGATCTCAGGAAGGCATGACCAACATGCCAGAAAAACCTACCGTGTGATTTAGGGTGGGGGCTTTGAGTCACATGGCAGCTGTCCACTTGGCAGCTGAGATTGACTTACCAGACAATCAGCAATCATACCTACATAGTGGAGTCCAGTAAAATCTTTGAACACGGAGGCTTGAGTAAGCTTCTTGGGTTGGCAATATTCCATGTATATTGTCACACACTGACACTAGGAGAGTAATGTGTCCTGACTCTGGGGTGGCGGGGGAGGCATCAGAAGCTAAACATTTAAACCCTTCCTGGGCCTCAACTTAGGTGCTTCTTCCATTGGGTGACTTGAATGTATCCTTTCGCTGTAATAAACTGTGATTGTGAGAATAATAGCTTTCATTCAGTTCTGAGTTCTAGTGAATTATTGAACCTGAGGGTGGTTTAGGGAATCCCCCCCAAACTTACAGCTGGTGTCAGAAGTAGGATGGCCTTGTAGAGGACTCTACCCTCTTTTGCAGTTTGGACAACTCCAAGTAACCTGAAGACTCTTAAGTCACAATCGTTGATGCCTAAGGGCCAAACCATAGGACTGACGGATTAATACAAAACTGCCTCAAAAATAGAACAGTTGGACTGGGTGCAGTTGCTCATGCCTGTAATCACAGCACTTTAGGAGGCTGAGGTAGGAGGATGGCTTGAGGCCAGAAGTTTGAGGCCAGCCTAGGCAACATAGCAAGATCCTATCTCTACTTTAAAAATGTATGTGTAATTTCTGTAAATAAAATTTTAGGATAATTTAAATCTTGCCCCCCTCCCCCACCATCACTCCCTGCTTCAAATAGCATGGAGTTTTTTCACCCTAATGTATTAGAGGAGAAATTGATAAAATTTATGACACCTAATTTTATGAATTACTACAAGTTAAGGTAAATTGAATTTTTTTTTTTTTTTTTTTGAAGACAGAGTCTTACTCTGTTGCCCAGGCTGGAGTGCAGTGGCATGATCATGGCTCACTGCAACCTCTGCCTCCTGGACAGTCTCAACCTCCCAGGCTCAAGCAATCCTCCCACTGCAGCATTCCAAGTAGCTGGAAATACAAGTGTGTGCCACAATGTCTGGCTAATTTTTTAACTGATTATGTATTTATTTATTTGAGACAAGGCCTTACTCTGTTGCCCAGGCTGGAGTGAAGAGGCACATTAATGGCTCACTGCAGCCGCAACCTCCAGTGCTCAAAGTGATCCTCCCACTTCAGCCTCCCAAGTAGCTGGAACTACAGGCACACACCATCACACCCAGCTAATTTTTGTATTTTTTGTGGAGATGGGGTCTTGCCATGCTGCCCAGGCTGGTCTCAAGATCCTGGGCTCAAGTGATCCGCCTGCCTCAGCCTCCCATAGTGCTTGGATTATAGGTATGAGCCACTGTGCCCCTACTTCTGATTAAATTTAAAAAATCAGACTTCTATTTGCAGTTAGTATTCAACCACAAGAGATTTTAATTTTATATTTTTCTTTTATGTTAAAAGAAATAGTCATTCTCTTTTTCCACCCAGTATTACTACCAGGGAAAGAGAAAAATATATCTTAAGCCACTGGACTTAGAAAAATTTGGGTTTTTTTCTTTTGAAATTAAATGTTTTATTTTTATGTATTTAAGGGTACAAGTGCAGTTGTGTAACATGGATATATTGTGTAGTGGTGAAATCTGACATTTAGTGTACCCACGGACAATTTAACATGTGAGGAAACAGTACTATTTTATAAATATTATAAATAGGATTTCCCCTTGTTTGTTCTTTTTTTTTTTCAACAGAGTGTCACTCTGTTTCCCAGGCTGGAGTGCAGTGTCGCAATCTTGGCTCATTGCAACCTCTGCCTCCTAGGTTCAAGTGGTTCTCTGACCTCAGCCTCTTGAGTAGCTGGGATTACAGGCATGTGCCATGACACATGGCTAATTTTTGTATTTTTAGTAGAGACAGGGTTTTGCCATGTTGGTCAGGCTGATCTTGAACTCCTGACCTCAGGTGATCCTCCCCCCTCGGCTTCCCAAAGTGCTGGGATTACAGGTGTGAGCCACCACACCCGGTCCATTATTTATTCTTTATGCTTATTAGCTGTCTTTTAATATCTGTTCTCACATTAAAAACAGGTTCCAGGAATGAGATGGTTTAAAAAGCTTAAGTTTATTAGAGACTTGAACTACAGCATTCCACACTTAAGAGTCTTCTAAGATTTAGGGGACAGATCTGGTGTAAGATTTGGACAGAACTGAAACACTCAGAGCTAATCTTTACACCTGGGAAAACAGAATGTATACAAGTGAGGGATGTAACTAAAACTAAAACTCCTAAGCTTTATTCAACAGAAATTAATACAAAAATCTCAAAGAGCTCAGTAGCACAATTATTGAAAGGAAGATGAAGATGGGTTGAGATTGAGAAGGATTAATCAATTGAATGCAGAAAGCTAGATTAAGATCAGGAAGCATTTGTTTATGGGTTAGTAACTGTTAATAACTGTGTTCTTTTGCTCACATTACTACATGATTGTATTATTGTATGTGACAACAATTTAACCCTGACTGGGTGGCAAATATGATGATATTGTGGTGTTTTCTTCCTGATATTATTTTTTCATGCTTTTTAGGAAAACAGAGGCTCTTAGTCTAACAGTGATTTTTGAGCATGGACTTGAACCAGACTGCCTGTGTTTAATTAAGTCCTGACTTCACTACTTAATACTTGGGTGTCTTTAGGGAAGATGCTTAACCTGTTTTCACCTCAGCTGCCTCATCTGTAAAATGTGTGAGAACAATAGTATCATGGTTAATAGCAGTATACCCATCTTTCGGGGTTGGAAGGATTCAGTGTGGTAATCCCCCTAAAGCACTGGAACAGTGTCTCTTACTCAGTACTAAGTAACAACTGTAAGGATCAGAATTTTGCAACTCTGGCAGAGGGAACACTACTCAAAAAATAGAAATAACACCCAAAAAAAGCAGTATGTTTATCAAGCATTAGCCTTTTTTTTTTTTTTTTTTTTTTTGTTAACAGATTGGTAGGAGTGAGCATCCTAATTTTTATTTCGAGACAGGATCTGGCTCTGTTTCCCAGGCTGAAGTGCAGTGGTGCAATCATGGCTCACTGCAACTTTGACCTCCCAGCCTCAAGCAGTCCTCCCACCTCAGCCTCCTGAGTAGCTGGGACCACAGGTGCATCATGCTGCCCCATGTGCTAATTTTTTTTTATTTTTTATTTTATAAAGACAGGGTCTCTCCAAGATGCTCAGGATGGTCTCGAACTCCTGGGCTCAAGCAGTTCTCCTGCCTTGGCCTCCCAAAGGGTTGGGATTACAGGTATGAACCACCACACCCAGCCTAATTTTTTTTTTTTAACTAAACTGCCCTTTCTTACACAAAACTAAAAATGATATCCTTGAAAGCATAAACTCTTGCTACACCTTTTACTATGAAGAGTTGTTCATATGGTTACAGTTTTTAATTTGCTAGGATTCTGATTTTCTGTGTCCTAGTTTATACTGGCCCTGCTGCTTTCTACAGCATCCAGATGCCAGGATGACTATACAACAGCTCAGAAAGATGATAGAGGTGCAAAGGGCCACAGAAGCCAGCCAGGTCCTTGAAGTAGCAGATACCTCATCTTCATTTGCAGATGTGTGGTTTCTGCTATTGTATCCTTTGGTTTTGTTCAGTAATTGTTTGCTGCTATTGAGTCGGGATAGAACAGGCATATGATAAAGTTTTGTGTCTATGGGTACAAAGAAAGGAGAAATCGTCTTATTATCTGGATTGCTGCTTACATCAGAACTTGGTGACACCATATTTACCTTTATAATGGAGTCATTCAGGGAAGTGAATCTTGCCCAAAAATCTGTGGTTAATTCTTTGGAATAGCCGGTACTGTTTGTGTTTACAACCAAATCTTGATGTGTGGTTGAGGGTGGAGCCTCTGTGGATGGCAGCATATGGTTTATCACAGTGGTTTGTGGTTTATCTAAATTTACAGTTTTTAGAATCCTTAGTCTGTCCCATCTACTGGATGAAGAATGAGTATTTAGATACATGGTAGATTGATCAAAAACCAGCAAGTCCGGATCTATACCTGAAAAATAAATAAGGCATCATTCATTTTATTTTTACTTTCAAAGTGAAAACCTTAAAGCACAGTTTGGAGAAGGGCTGGCTTTTGCCACTGTGAGTTATTGAATGAAGCTAAATTCACATTCTAATACTGCATACTTCTGAAAGCCTTCCAAACGTACTGGCTACATTTGAATTTATCTTAACTTTCTAAAACACTTTTTTTTTTTTTTTAATGAACAAATTAGATTACACTCAAGGAGAAGGCTTTATGTCTGTTAGGGTTTTTGTACAGTGGTGAATGTTACTTTGACAGCTGTAGAAACAATAACCATTTGAGATACAATATAGCATTTATTATTTATTTATTTATTTTTTGAGACAGGGTCTTGCCCTATCACCAAGGCTGGAGTGCAGTGGTGTGGTCTTTGCTCACTGCAACCTCTGCTTCCTGGGTTCAAGCAATCCTCTCACCTCAATCTCCTGAGTAGCTGGGATTACAGGCATGAGCCACCATGCCCCACTAATTTTTGTATTTTTTGTAGAGATAGGTTTTCACCACGTTGCCCAGGCTGGTCTCGAACTTGTGAACTCAAGCGATCTGCCCTCCTTGGCCTCCCAGAGTGCTGGGATTATAGGCAGGAGCCACTGCACCCGGCAATATAGCATCTTTAAATCAAGTTAAACAAAATAGAACCTGAGAAGAGTGACTATAAGCAAAATCATTAGCGAAGCCTTAAGTCTCATCCCTTTTTGACCTCTGAGGGTCTTGCTTTGTCTTTAGTATTTCCCCCTTGCATACTAGCTCCTTTCCCTCTGACTTCAGACATGAACAAATACTGCTTTGTCTTTAAAGGAGAAGAGAAAAAACTCTCAACAGCTTTCTAGTGGTCCCTGCTAGTGATCTCTCTCTCTCTCTCTCTCTGCAAACATGTCAACATCCACTGCTTCTGAGGTGCTCAGTTGTTTTCTTACTTCCTGATCACTCACATCTCCGTGCTTTGGCTTCTCTCTTGTCCTTGATACTGCCAGCCACCTTCTTAAATTCTTCTCCTATGATTCCCTGGACCCTGGACCCCCTTGACATTTTTCCCCAGACTTCCTGCCTCTCACTTTTGCTTTCTTTTGCTGGTTCTCTTGTATAGCCTCCCTGGTTGTGTGGTTTCCACAATCTTCAGTCCTTGCTCTTCAGCTGTATTTTCTCTTCACTGCCCCCTCCCCTCCAACACACACAATTGAGATTGTGCTCAACTGGCACCACTACATTAATGGCATTGAAACTCCTATCATTATGTTTTCCCTTCTTTCTTGAGCTCTGATCTCATTTATCCAGTGTTCTACTGGAGGTTTCCATGTAGACCTCTTACATCATCCCTTAATATGCCCAAAGCCAAAATCATTACCTCTACCTCCTTGTCTCCTTCATTGGCATCATCCTTCTTCCATCACCCACACTGAAATCTGCACTGTAAGATGATTTATTTTTAAGAGACACCTGTCACTCAGGCTGGAGTGTGATAGTGCCATCATACCTAACCGTAACTGTGAACTCCTGCGCTCAAGTGATCCTCCCACCTCAGCCTCCTGAGTACCTGGGATCAACCACAGGCACACCACCACCTCACCTGCCTAGTTTTTTTTTTTTTGTAGAGATGGGGGTCTCTCTCTGTTGCTCAGGTTGGTCTCAAACTCCTGGGTTCAAGCAGTCCTCCTGCCTCAGCCTCCCAAAGTACTAGAATTAGAGTCATGAGCCACTGCACTCAGATCTGCAAAGTGATTTTGACTCCACTTACTTCTTCATTTCCTTTATTTAAAAGGTGACTAAGTCCTTATTCAATCTTCCCAAGGTAATTATCCCTTCTCTTCATTTCAGCTACAGTCACTTTGGCAGACTCTAATGCTTTCCTGACCAGATTTTCTTATCAATACCTTCATATAATTGTCCTGGATTAGGACAAATAGCTATTACTTCACATGCTTTTTCATTAAATGCCCTTGTTCTCTGTTTCTGACGAAGTCAAACCAAAACTCTACTCTGTCCATGGCCCTTATGATACCTGTCTCTACCTTATCTTAGCCATATTCTCATTGCAACTTCATGTCTCCTTATTGTGGCCGGACCTATTTGCTTACTTCCCTGTGGCATAATATAGAACTCATTAGCTGCTGCTTCTGCCTGGCTTCTCCCATGAACCTCCTCTGAATACACAGGCTGTCACCAGCGTCCCCTTCTTTGAAACTTTGCACTGAGGCAGCTTCACGCGTTTTTGTATTTAGTTGTGTCTTAACACTAATTGTAAGACTTGTCACATCAACTAGATTCTAGAGGGACTTGAGGGCAGAGATATGGCTGCAATCTTCCAAAGTGTTGATTCTAGCCTGGAGCATCAGGTGTTCAATACATACAGCTTGATGAAGAAATGTATCTCCTTTGCTTTTGGATGGCAAAAATCTCTTATTTTATGGTCACTAATTTACCCCCTGAGATTACATACATGGGCACAAAACTTATTTTTTTTTTTTTTTTTTTGAGACGGAGTTTTCGCTCTTGTTACCCAGGCTGGAGTGCAATGGCGCGATCTCGGCTCACCGCAACCTCCGTCTCCTGGGTTCAGGCAATTCTCCTGCCTCAGCCTCCTGGGTAGCTGGGATTACAGGCACGCGCCACCATGCCCAGCCAATTTTTTTTGTATTTTTAGTAGAGACGGGGTTTCACCATATTGACCAGGATGGTCTCGATCTCTTGACCTCGTGATCCACCCGCCTCGGCCTCCCAAAGTGCTGGGATTACAGGCTTGAGCCACCGCGCCCGGCCAACTTATATTTTTAAAATAAATTACACTGGTTATCTTGAGGACCAATGATGTGCTAATGTATGTCAGCACACGGTGGTAAGTTTCCCTGAGCCTGACATCCCTCTTTACAGAATCCTGTATGCAGTGTCCATGGCCCTCACAACTGCCATTAGCATCATATTTATCTCCTAATGGCACTTTCAGCCACTGCAGGAGAAATGCTTCCTTTTGCTTTGCTGAGAGTTCTTGAGATTCATTTAATATACAGTCAGTAAGCCCTTGTTTGATCACATATGATTTATAATCTGGAGTGAACTCTTTGCTGAACACATCAAACTAAGGAAAGTTTTCTTTCAGTTTTCTGTCCTAGTTATCCAACATTTTTCCAAAGTTCACTGGAAAATGTGATTTTAGGGACTCAAATACGGCTATTGCTACCCAGTTTCTCAGCTATATGCCTCTACTAGAGTATTGCCAGCATTCTTCAAAAGTCTTGAGCTATGTAATCATTACCATCTGTTATGTTGTACAAAATGGCACTGGTTCCAGGCTGTAATATGCAGCTCTTCAGTGTTGGGCAGTGAATATGGAGGCAGTTGATATTGTCATGAATAGGATCGTGGTAGAAGACAGCCAGGTTACAGGAAACTGAAAGGGAAACAGCCGAAATACATCTGCAGATGGTCTTGATTTCCACCAGTTTCATAAACTCTGAGTAACTTATATTTGTTTCAGGAATACTGGATTAACAGTATTTTTCAGGGCAATGTGCACATTTTACAGAACGTTTATAAGCTACTGTAACTGCTTCTGTGAATATGGAAAAAAATTTTTTTTTTTTTTCTGGAGATAGGTTCTCGCTCTGTCCCTCAGGCTGGAGCGCAGTGGTATGATAACAGCTCACTGCAGCCTAGACCTCCCGATCCAAGCAATCCTTCCAACTCAGTCTCCCAAGTAGCTGGGACTAGAGGCACACATCACCATGCCGGCTAATTTTTGTGTTTTTTTGTAGAGGCAGGGTTTCATCATGTTGCCCAGGCTGGTCTCAGACTCCAGAGCTCAAACAGTCAGCCTCCCCAGAAGCTGGAATTACAGGGAGGAGCCACCACAGCCAGCCAGAAAATGCCTTTTTAAAAGAAAATTCTGATTTTCTCAAAGTAATCTTTCATACTTTCCATCCCACACAGGATATTTGGAATCATTCATTATATCCTGGTCCCAGAATTTCGGGTTCATGAAAAATTAGATTAGCTACAAAAACCTCTGGGGACCAGTGTGTGGTAGCTCACGCCTGTAATCCAAGTACTTTGGGAGACCAAGGTGGGTAGGTCACAAGGTCAGGAGTTCAAGACCAGCCTGACCAGGAGAAACCCCATCTCTACTAAAAATTCAAAATTAGTCGGGCATGGTGGCTCATGCCTATGATTCCAGCTACTTGGGATGCTGAGGCAGGAGAATCGCTTGCACTCTGGAGGCAGAGGTTGTGGTGAGCTGAGATCATGCTATTGGACTCCAGCCTGGGCAACATGAGCAAAACTCTGTCTCAAAAAATAAAGAAAAACCTCTGGGGATTTATATCAGGTTTGTAGGGACAGTGTCCTTTCAGAATGCTGAGTCTGGGGGTCATTAGAGAAAGAAATAGGAAAATAAAAGGACAAATGCTGTAAAGAAGAAGAGGGAGGATTGGGAAGGGCAAAAGAGTAACACCTAAGTGGCCCAGATGGTGGAAAGGCTGCAGGCTGTGTGAACAGCACCCTTGCCCTGACTGAAGGTGTGCACTCTCCCCACATGCAAAACCACATCCAAGGAAAGTCTCATCAGTGTCATTTAAAGAGGCAGGGACCGGACAGGCAGGGATGCTAGCAGGTAGAATTCTGGCAGGTAGGGACACACTACTGGCTCATGCTGTCTTTCCTTTCCTAAGCAAATTTGCATTTTAAAACATGTTCTCTGACCAGGTGCAGTGGGTCACACCTGTAATCCCAGCACTTTAGGAGTCCAAGGTGGAGGATCACTTGAGGTCAGGAGTTCAAGACCAGCCTGGCCGACCTGGTGAAACCTCATCTCTACTAAAAAAAATACAAACATGGGCTGGGCGTGGTGGCACGCACCTGTAACCCCAGCTACTCAGGAGGCTGAGGCACGAGAATCACTTGAACTCGGGAGGTGGAGGTTGTAGTGAGCTGAGACTGCGCCACTGCACTCCAGCTTGGGCAACAGAATGAGACTCTGTCTCAAAAACAAAAGCAAACAAACAAAAAAAAGTCTGACAGAAGAAGAGAAGACTTGAAGAAAGTTCCCTTATTTCTGGAAAACCTAAGCAGATTTGTGTAATGCAAATCTTCAGTCTATCCTCACTAAAGTGCAACACAGATTTTACTTCTGCTGAAGTGCAGTAGAGACCATGTGATGTGAAATATCATTGGCCAAAAGGTGTCAACTTTTTTTTTTCAGTCACCCAGACTGGAGTGAAGTGGCACAATCTTGGCTCACTGCAACTTCTGCCTCCTGGGTTCAAGCAATTCTCCTGCCTCAGCCTCCCGATTAGCTGGGGTTATAGGTGTGTGCCACCAGGCCTAGCTAATTTTTATATTTTTAGTAGAGACAGGGTTTCACCATGTTGTCCAGGCTGGTCTCAAACTCCTAACCTCAAGTGATCTGCCTTCCTCGGCCTCCCAAAGTGCTGGGATTAGGGGCGTGAGCTACCACGCCCAGCCAAGGCGTCAACTTCTTTAATAAAATAAGATTACTGAGGGCTAGCGTCTGATTACCAGACCTCAGAGTATGCCTAAAACTGTGGATCTGCTGCTCGCAGAACCTGTACTGCTTCTGTGTAGGTGAATTGTGAGGAGTTAATCTCCATCATTACTTGTAGGACATCCTCATGTTTCTGCACTCTATTTTTCCAGGAGAAAGAATAATACAAAAATTAGTCAATAATACAATGTAAATAAATTATAGATTATAAATACATTCCCTGAGAACTGTGCTGTAAAGTTGAAAAGAAAGAAAAAATATTCAAACTTAAGACATTTACATTTCTGATGAGAAAGTAGTTGATTGTGTAGAGGACAATTTTAAAACATGTTTTACATTCCTTGTGTACATTTCAGCATCCCAGCTCTGAGCAGGATTGTGGCATTTTTAAAGTTATGGCTTCCAGCTAAAAACTGGAATGTGCCTTCCTGTTCTTTCTTATTCTGAAAGAAGAAAGCCACAACTGGGAAGTTTCAGGGGCTCTAAAATCATGGGATTGCCCTATATGCTGACAGTATCCCCGACAGTCCAAAGGCCAGAGCTTTCCTGCTGTGGAGTCAGGTAAATTCATGCTATGGGAAAATTCAAAACAATGTACTGCCCCTCCACCATCTCTGCTCAGTGCGGCCTTATGGGACTTAGATGCATCTGGAAGGTGGAAATCTGGATTGGCTATCTTTTCAAAAAGATTTCCTTTTATTAAATTAATCATAACTCCAATTTTCATCTCAAAAATCTTACATACATAATTGGGCAAGAGACATTGGAAGTTAACAAGTTGATATGAAACCATGGAAAGAAAGTATAGAACAACCAAGGGAATTATTTTAAAGTGCTTTGTTGCTTTTGCTGTTTCAAGTAGCTTTAAAATATTGGAAAAATGAAAAAGAAATGAAAGTTTTTAGGCAATTATAACTTGAAATTCTGCAATAATAAACATTCCTAATTGCAGGTCTTGATCATATTATATGGATGCAGTCTCCACCCAGATTCCATATTACAGACAAAACATCTATGAGGAATATTTGGAAATATGATTTGGGGCAGGTATTTGACATATATCACCCTATTTCTTTCAAAACATGAATCGCACTCTAAATTCTTTTTCAATACATTCCACATTTATTAAACCCAAGACAGCACATTTTAGTTTAGGGGTGTGTGTGTGTGTGTGAGAGACAGAGAGATAAAGAGAGAGAGAGCGTCAGTCTCGCTCTGTTACCCAGGCTGGAGTGCAGTGGCATGATCTTGGCTCACTGCAACCTCCGCCTCCTGGGTTCAAGCGATTCTCCTACCTCAGTCTTCCAAGTAGCTGGGATTACAGATGTCTGCCACCACACCCACCTAATTTTTGTATTTTTAGTAGAGACGACGTTTCACCATGTTGGTCAGGTTGGTCTCCAACTCCTGACCTCAGGTGATCCACCTGCCTTGGCCTCCCAAAGTTCTGAGATTACAGGCATGACCCACTGCACCTGGTCCAGCACATTAAAAAAAAATTGACGAGATACTAATATCACCAAAATGTACTTTGAAAGGGAAATTATAGTAAATATTTGACTGGGTTAGTGGTTCACATCTGTAATCCCAGCACTTTGGGAGGCTGAGGCAGGAGGATCACTTGAGCCCAGGAGTTCAAGACCAGCCCAGGCAACATAGTGAGGCCCTGTCTCTAAAAATTTAAAATAAAATGAGAAATAAATAAATATTTGAAAATCATATATTTTATATTTTCAGCTGTAAAAACGTTGTAAATTAATTTTGGGAGAAATATTTTCATTTAGCATTTTGGTGAAGAAAACAGGATGCCATTTCCTGTAGGTTCTATTGAATTCTGGGTCATTATTAGATCTGTAAATAGAGCCTGCTCTGGCCCAGACTGTGAAATCAGTATCAATGGCTCTCTTTCCTCTCCCTCTCTCTCCCACACCCCAGGGCATCTTCTCTAGTCCTTTGCAACTATTTACTGGCCTCTACCTAGGGCTCCTCACTTAGGTCTTCATCCTTGGAAATTTCCTCTTATTTTTGCCCAAGCATATCGTGATTACTTACCATCCTTCCGAAGACAGCAGCTCCTACTGCACTTCTGGCCCGTGCTTTCAGAATAATACTTCAAGAACTGGGCTCCCATCTTCTGAGACTCCTCCAGATCGACTAGAAGACCTGGGAAGCGGCGGATCCAGCAGTCTCTGTAAAAAATGGTAGGTGAGCAGAGAGAGTCTGATGTCCATCCCATGCTCAGGAGCAATATTACGTTCACTACTACCACTGCCACATGCATTTTCCTGTATGAAGGAAGACTCGAAGATAAATCTGATTTCCAGACAGAAGCTGAACACAGGAGTTTAGGACAGTCTCTGGAATGTCAGGGGTGTTGCTAAGGGAGAGCTTCCTTGGAGCGTTTCTGTAGAGTCACTTTCTAGAAAAATGAGATGATTCTTTGACTGCATATTGATTTTTCTTTTCTTTCTTCCCAATCGAGCCCCAGGTGAACATTTGATTTGCTGGCGTTCTTTCTGAGCACTTTCCAGGCTATTTCAATGCTGTGTCCCTTAGCATCTTAAGACATTTTCTTCTTTTTTTGCTTTTCTTTCTCTGAATGTGAATAGTCACAGACACCTTTTGCTAAGTGAATATAAAGACAAGCGGAAACCTTAGTCAAGAATCTTTCTGAGGGAAACAATGAGTTAGTCACTTGACGTCAGATAAAGAAGTATCCATTTCATCATAAACAAGACATGATTTTGTGAGGGCACTTCTGTTTGATTTTTAAGAACTTGTGACTGCAGATTGTATTTTAAAAAATCATCTCTATTTCTTTAAATTTAAGTTCCGACATTCAGGTTCACTAAAAAAAAGTTTTTGCACTGGTTTGGGTTTTTGTTCTTAATTAAATAAAAACCTTGGTCAGGCACAGTGGCTCACACCTGTAATCTCAACACTTTGGGAGGCTGAGGTGAGAGATTGCTTGAGCCTGGAAGGTGGAGGTTGCAGTGAGCCGAGATGACACTACTGCACTCTAGCCTGGGTGACAGAGTGAGACCCTGTCTCAGAAAAACCAAACCAAACCAAACCAGTCCAAACAAACAAACAAACAAAAGATACTAGGAATGGTGGAATGTTTTTAAATTTCTAAATAGTAATAAAATCATTTCAATTGCAATCCTCAAACATTTAAAAAGGCAGTAAAAATGGACTCTCACTTTTATGAAAGCTGTGGGTTTCATATCCTGTGATGTTCAAGGTGACAAATTAGTTCAAAGCATAAAACTGTTGCTTTTTTGTATCCAGTTTTGTATGAAGCATTAGTGATAATCAGCTTTTGGCACAAAGCACTGTACTGTTTCTTTTTTAAAAAGAAACTTTCTAATCTGTGATCTCTATTTCTTTTATACCTTTTTATACAATGACTCATTCACCTTCTTGACACAAAAATCATTAGCATTCTTTGAACTTTCATCTCTTTGCCCATTTCCTAATAATAGTCTAATTATTACATATCTTTATTTTTAGAAGCATGTGATAATATTTGATAATGAAAAGGAAAGTGGTTAAGACTGAATAGCTTTAAATATGAAACACTTCATAAATATTAAACAATTCTTCTGAGCAAAAATTATATTATACACTAACTCCTAACTTTGCCTAAGCCACATAAAATACACAAAATGATAAATATTTTATTTTAATGAACTTCTTATAGAAAGCGAATTTCAGTTGCTTACCTGCAAAGACTCAGACGATTCCATCTGTTCTGAAGGGATAGGGAAGAGAGTTTTATAATGGCAAAGGAAGGGACAAATGAGTAACAACAAATTACTCTTGTTTTTTTATGAGATTCCATAGCTATTTCCCTTAGAAAATGCCCTCAAGACATAAACACAAAGGTCTGCTGTCTAATCTTATGATCATCTAGTCTTTGAGTCATATTAAATATAGGTTCTTTTGTGTGCCATATTTTCTTGCAGTTCTCATGTTCCCTTCAGGGATAATAGAACAATCCACAATTAACCCTTTTGCTCTCAGATTGTATTTAAATAAAGATCAAAGTTTCATTTTAAAGGATCTACAAATCTTGGCCAGGCAGGGTGGCTAATGCCTATAATCCCAGCGCTGTGGGAGGATGAGGCAGGAGGACTGCTTGAGCCTAGGAGTTCGAGACCAGTCTGGGCAACATAGGGAGACAGGGTCTCTACTAAATAAGTAAGTAAGTAAGTAAGTAAATAAATAAATAAAGCCCTGCAGGGGCTGGTGCTATTAAGAAAAAAAAGAAAAAGAGGATCTACAAGTCTCAATGTAAAAGCGTGCTTTAAAATTTTTGAACTTTTTTTGGTGATTGCACAAAGTCTGGAAATGGATAACTTCTTGGGGCCAAGTATTTTGGAAAGAAATGGTAGAAGCTGGAATGCAGAGGTAGAGGGAGGCATCCATAACAATCTCAAAACTTGTCCTTGGGTGCTGAAATTGCAGAAACCATGAAGCAATGCAACTGAATCAAAAGTTGGTATAAGGTCTTGTTATCAAATACCCAGAACCATTACACTGTTGCAATGTGGCAATACATTATATTTCTTTCCAATAGGGTGCTTTTGCTCTGCAGAGGGGTTCACAAATGTGATTTGTACTTTAAAAGTCTTATTTAAGACCCTTATTTTTACAAGAGTCACAGGTGATTTCTTAAGATGTCTGGAAAACACTGATACAGATAGATGACTGAAACAAACGGAAGTTTTACCTAAACAAGAATCCTCAACTTGAGTTAAATAGAGCCATTTTAAGACCATGTACTACTTTTGTTTCATTTATATCACCCCATAAGATTTGACGAATGGAAGATACTTCAGTTTTGCTTGTTAAAGAACAGCAATAGGCCAGGCATGGTGGCTCGCGCCTGTAATGCCAGCACTTTGGGAGGCTGAGGCAGGCAGATCACTAGAGTTTAGGAGTTTGAGACAAACCTGGGCAATATGGTGAAACCTCATCTCTACTAAAAATACAAAAATTAGCTGGGTATGGTGGTGCACAACTGTAATCTCAGCTACTCAGGAGGCTGAGGCAAAAGAATCACTTGAACCTGGGCAGTGGAGGTTGCAGTGAGCTGAGATTGTGCCACTGCGCTCCAGCCTAGGAGACACAGCAAGGCTCCGTCTCAAAAAAACAATACAAAACAGAAATAAAGTTGTTTTAGGAATATCAATGGACTAAAATAATCAAAGAGAAATAATTTTTAAATGGCAGTGAAGTAATAACTTTAATAAATTCAAGACATTTGGAAAACAGTCAATATTTCTTATTTATTTATTTGAGACTATCATTCAAGCTTGAGGGCAGGGGCACAATGTTGGCTCACTGCAACCTCTGCCTCCCAGGTTCAAGCTGTTCTCCCACCTCAGCCTTCCAGGTAGCTGGGATTACAGACATACAGCACCATGCCCGGCTAATTTTTTTTTTATTTTTAGTACAGATGGGGTTTCACCATTTTGCCAGGCTGTTCTTGAACTCCTGACCTCAAGTGATCTGCCCACCTTGGCCTCCCAAAGTGCTGGTATTACAAGTGTGAACCACCATGCCTGGTCACTTTTATTTTAACATTGCAAGTTGTTTTATTTACTTATGTTTCCATTTCATTTGCTGATAAAATTAATAAAAATTATTTTTTTTAAATGGAAGCTGAAAAATTTAAATGTTATTTTTTCTTTAAAAATGTTTTTGCTTCTATTAAATTGGTAGATGTTCACTTTAAGAATTCAAATCATATAGAAAAATACAAAAAGAGAAACTATTCAAGCACTTACCATCTTAATAAACATCTTTCTGGATATTGCTATTTAAAAAACATATAAACTGTCAAAATACAAAATTACAACAAATTTAGATAAAGATCTTAATTGGCTTTTATTTGTGGTTCCAAATAGGACAACACCTCATTCTATAAAATCCAATAAACTGAGCAGAGGAGGTGGCTTTGTTAATGGAAAGAGCTGAGGAAAGCAGAAACAGAAAACAAAAAGCAGATTGGTCATTTCAAAGTTACTTTCCTTATAAAGGTAAAGCAGAGGGCACTTCCTTATCATGCTGGTTAAAAGTGGCCTGTCTGGGGATTTGGTGATTATCTATCTCCTGAGCTTTTCAAAGATCAGATACAGATCTTGGTTCTGGCTTGGTGGCATCATGGAACATCAGCGTGAGTAACTCCATTTTGGTTTCACCTGCTGGGGCTAGTGCAGCTCAGCTGAAACCAGTGGTCTTGGCGGGCACTGTGGCTCACAATTATAATCCCAACACTTCCTGATGTCGAAGAGGGAGGATTGCTTTGAGCCAAGCAGTTTGAGATCAACCTGGGCAACATAGGGAGAGCCTGTCTTTACAAAATTAAAAAAAAAAGAAAATTAGCCAGGTTGAGGTGGGTCCCATGAAGTTGAGGCTGCAGTGAGCTGTGGTTGTGCCACTGCACTCCAACATGGGCAACAGAGCAAGACCCTGTATCAAATAAATAAGTAAATAAACCAATGGTCTATACATTTTATGTATTTTTAAATCTGTTTTTTATTTAAATTTTTTGTAGAGACAAGGTCTCACTATGTTGCCCAGGCTAGCCTCAAACTCCTGGCCTTGTGCAATCCTTCTGCCTTGGCCTCCCAAAATGCTGGGATTACAGGAATGAGCCACTGCACTGGCATCCTATAAATTTTATTTAACAGTCTATAGTTTTACATAAATGGAATCATACTGTTCTAAAATCAGTTAAAAAAAAAAAACTTAATGTAAAAGTTTATTTTTTGGCTGGGCATGGTGGCTCACACCTGTAATTCCAGCACTTTGGGAGGCTGAGGTGGAAGGATTACCTGAGGGTAGGAGTTTGAGACCAGCCTGGCCAACACAGTGAAAATCTGTTTCTACTGAAAACATAAAAATTAGCCAGTTGTGGTGGCGGGCACCTGTAATCCCAGCTACTCAGGAGGCTGAGGCAGGAGAATCATTTGAACCCAGGAGGCTGAGGTTGCAGTGAGCCGAGGAACTGAGATCACATCACTGCACTCCAGTCTGGGTGACAGAGTGAGACTCTTGTCTTAAAAAAAAAAAAAAAAGTATATTTTCAGTGGTCCTAAAGAAAGATCTACACAAAAACTTCTAATGGCCCTTTGGTATTTCATTCTACCATACCAAAATTTACTCTGCACTTCTGCTTCCTCAGCTGTAAAATAGTAGTGTAATCCATGTAAAGCACTTACGACAGTGCCTGGCACATACTAAACACTCAACACATATTAGCTGCTATTATTATAGATTATGTTGTTTTCCAATTTTTTTATTATTAAAAAGCAATACTGTGATAAGCATCTTGTACTAAGATTTTTTTTCTATTTGTTATTTTAAAAGGGGTATTTTCCATAAATTCTTTTTAAAAATTACCTACTTCAGCTGGGTGTGGTGGCTCATGCCTGTAATCCCAGCACTTTGGGAAGGTGAGGAGGGAGCATCATTTGCACCCAGGAGTTCAAGACCAGCCTGGGCAACATAGCAAAACCCCGTCCCTACAAAAAATATAAGAACTAACTGGGCACAGTTGCACATGTCTGTAATCCCAGTTACTTGTGAGGCGGAGGTGAAAGGAGCACTTGAACCTGGGAGGCTGAGGCTTCAGTGAGCTGTAATAGTGCCACAGCACTCCAGCATGTAGTCCAAGCCTCTTTGATACAAGGGGCACCTCCCAGCAAAATTTCCCCAGCCTTATGCTTAATATTGGATGTTACATTCTACCATCCTGAAGAAGCAGCTAAATCCATGATCACTCACTCCCCCTCCTGCTCCAAAGCCTATTGTATCTCCCTGAACCCTCACAGAGAATAGAAGTGTGAAGGGTTGATGTAAAAATGCAGTTTTATCAGTAATGATTTAAAAAAATAGTTTAAATTAAAAAAAAATTACCTGATTCTATTTGACCATTAATCTTTTGTAAAACAGATAGTCCTTGATAATAGTACTACAAAGCCAGTTTTTATTATTCAATGATCAGTCAATAACAGATCTATAAAATTATACCTCCAGTTGTATAAAGCAATATTTTCAGGAAGCCTAGAAATAATTTTAGGTCTTTTTAAAATAAAGGAGTTTTCCCAGCACTTTATGAGGCCGAGGCAGGCAGATCACGAGGTCAGAAGATCGACACCATCCTGGATAACATGGTGAAACCATATCTCTACTAAAAACACAAAAAATTAGTCAGGCGTGGTGGCATGTGCCTGTAGTCCCCAATACTTGGGAGGCCGAGGCAGGATAATCGCTTGAACCCAGGCAGCAAAGGTTGCAGTGAGCTGAGGTTGTGCCACTCCACTCCAGCCTGGGCAACAGAGTGAGACTCTGTCTCAAAATAAATAAATAATAAATAAATAAATTGAAGTGTTCAAAATAAATAAATAAATAAATAAAGGAGTTTATATTGCTCTGACTTTGCATTTCTAGCTTAACAGAAAACTTGCTGTGTAATTTATTAAAATGATTTGATCATTTAAGATGCTCCCAATCCTAAATCATGTTATCATCATTTTGGGAGCCAAAAACTCACAAGATCAATGCCTAGTATTGTGAGACTAACACCTCAGATTCCCTGTCCAAACTTATCTTACCCTGATAATATTACTGTGCTTGAATTGCCTTTCTAATGCACGTCATTCTTTGAGCATATTTTTTTGGTCTGTTTTAAAAGGGCAAGAAAATACCAGTCTGAGGCATATCTATGACGGTTGGGAAACAAAAGCATCCATTGGTGAAAGATTCAAGAGACAGAGGAGAGACTGAGAGCCTGTTCTTTGTGACTGATCCACTGAATCTGGCATTGTTGCTGGCTGAGGCACAGATAAATCTTAGGTCCAAGCCTCTTTGATACAGGGGGCACCTCCCAGCAAAAGTTCCCCAGCCTGATGCTTAAAACTGGATATTATACTCTACCATCCCGAAGAAGTTGCTAAATCCATGATCACCCACTCCATCTCCTGCTCCAAAGCTTATCATGACTCACTGCACCCTCAGAGAGAATGGAAGTGTGAAGGGTTGGTGTGAAAATGGAGTTTTATCAGTAACGATTTAAAGGTCAGGTGAAACCAGGTGAAGAGATGAATATATATATTTTTTTCCCATTTATTTATTTTATTGCATTTTAGATTTTGGGGTACATGTGAAGAACATGCAAAATTGTTGCATATGTACACACTTGGCAGTGTGATTTGCTGCCTTCCTCCCCATCACCTACATCTGGCATTTCTCCCCTTGCTATCTCTCCCCAGCTCCCCACCACCCACCATCCCTCCCCTATTTCCCCCCAGCTGACCCCAGTGTGTAGTGCTCCCCTCCCTGTGTCCATGTGTTCTCATTGTTCAACACCCGCCTATGAGTGAGAACATGCGGTGTTTGATCTTCTGCTCTTCTGTCAGTTTGCTGAGAATGATGGTTTCCAGGTTCATCCATGTCCCTACAAAGGACCCTAACTCATCGTTTTTGATGGCTGCATAATATTCCATGGTGTATATGTGCCACATTTTCCCTATCCAGTCTATCGTCGATGGACATTTGGGTTGGTTCCAGGTCTTTGCTATTGTAAACAGTGCTGCAATGAACATTCGTGTGCACGTGTCCTTATAGTAGAACGATTTGTAATCCTTTGGATATATACCCAGTAATGGGATTGCTGGGTCAAATGGAATTTCTATTTCTAGGTCCTTGAGGAATCGCCACACTGTCTTCCACAATGGTTGAAGTAATTTACACTCCCACCAACAGTGTAAAAGTGTTCCTATTTCTCCACATCCTCTCCAGCATCTGTTGTCTCCAGATTTTTTAATGATCGCCATTCTAACTGGCGTGAGATGGTATCTCAATGTAGTTTTGATTTGCATTTCTCTGATGACCAGTGATGATGAGCATTTTTTCATATGTTTGTTGGCCTCATGTATGTCTTCTTTGGTAAAGTGTCTGTTCATATCCTTTGCCCACTTTTGAATGGGCTTGTT